>NC_090728.1:99672390-99697390 GCF_036898095.1 Palaemon carinicauda
ATACAAATTAGAGATAAAAAGAAAACGAAACAGACAAATAATTCCCCGCCAGAAAATAACTAGGACCTTGGGTTAATATTTAAAAAGGAACCAGAATCGTTATCCTACAAAGGGGATGACAAGCAAATTACTATCCTCTGTTGAAGACACGACAAAAATAACACACTATTACAATTATGGAAATAAACACATTGAATATATATACATTTAGAAGGGGGGGTAAAAATATCTATTTATGAATGTGAGAATGGAAAGAAAATAACCAAACAAAAGGACATCAGGTCCCGCTACACGTGCTATTCTCATAAATAAGCCTACAACGGAAACAGAAAAATAAAAAGGATATTGATCCCCCTAAAAATTAACCTGTAGTCAGAATATACTTATACAACCGAAAATGGGGAATACAGTAACGTTCTTAAGCGTTATGTTTCCCCGAGAGAGGCATATTCTTGTTGAAGGCAACTTACCTTGCCTACCCCTAAGTGTATAAAAAAAGAAAAATAGTACAATACAAAACAAAAAACAACACTTCACAATTAATCAAATCCTACGTGACGGGCGTCCTTAGACAGGCAATTCGTGACCACTGGCCTTCCATGGGCTCACTGCTCTACTTTGACCAACCCCCCCCCCCCCCCTTATCTCCTCTCACCAGACCTAAGCGAAGTCTTTCCTCCCTTGCTTTCGCCACAACTCCTATCCCCCACGGTAAGGTTACTTAGATTCAGGCTTGGTCGACCTCTGGGCACAAGTTCCTCGTTAGTGACGATTAGCCAGTTCCCGGTTCGGGTTTCATTTCACCAAGTTCTTTTGAAAAGGGCAGGAGTGGTTTTGGGGTACTGGACTCCTGGGAGAGAGATGGGGATGCTTCTACTCCTTGCCAAGGTCCGAGGTTTAACTTTTCTGAGGGCGAAGGGCAGTCGCTGGCCTCCGAGCTGGGGTATCAGTGGTGACCCATTCACAGCTCTCCTAGCTGTAAGCTGAGTCACGTGGGTCAAGTATTGGCGCACGCATTTTGGCGCCAAGCGTTATGCTTCTTTCGGGGCCCTCCTGAAACCTTTGTTGTGGACGCCACGTGTCTTAGTGGGACAGCTGCGGACTAAAAATGGGGTGAGCATTTGGACAAGGAGAGGAAATGGCCGACCACGGCTGCATCTAGGCCTAATCTTATGATCGGAGAGTAGGGGAAAGGCTTACATTTTTAATTTAATTATTATAACTATAGAATAAATTACTATACACAACATACAATATGAACAAGATTAAGAGGGTAATTTAAGGGGGCAACCATTACAAATAAACATCTTACAACTAAACAAATATTACAACTAAAAATGGATACAAGACAACTTTCTTTCTCCAACAAACATGTAATTCTTTTAATACAAACAATTTTAAGTGAGACGTGGCTCTCACACTTCACTATATATATACATATACATATATATATATATATATATATATATATATATATATATATATATATATATATATATATATATATATGTATATATATATATACAGACTTATAACTGATATTTATATATATGTATATATATATATATATATATATATATATATATATATATATATATATATATATATATATATACTGTATATATATATATATATATATATATATATATATATATATATATATATGTGTGTGTGTGTGTGTGTGTGTGTGTGTGTGTTTATACATATACATTTATATAAATATATATATATATATATATATATATATATATATATATATATATATATCCAATAAATACTAGTCCACTACAGAACAAAGGTCTAGAATATGTTTTTCTTATGTTTGGGGTTTGGCAATTTTATCATATATATATATATATATATATATATATATATATATATATATATATGCATATGAATATATATATATATATATATATATATATATATATATATATATATATATATATATATATATATATATATTTATATATATATATCTAGGAAGCTGGCCTAGTGCAGAGTAAATAATTTATTAATATATATATATGTATATATATATATACATATATATATATATATATATATATATATATATATATATATATATATATATTTCATATGTGCATTGAAGAGGTGAAGAGCCAGCTCCTAAAGTGTGTTCCTCACATGTAGATATAAGTTTGGCATGTAAATTGCATAAGACCTTCGTCGTTAATTTCATTGTATTTTTCATTCAAGTCAGTATATGTAAATTTACGTTATTTTTTAAGAATTGACTTTTTATTTCACGTATTTTGTTACAAAGTCTTATGTAAATTGTTTAATAATGTTATACGATCCATACGCGATATGAACAAGGGCTTATATAATTCTTTTTTATATTCTTATGAGGTATTGTGTCATGTTTGTGATAAAATACGCAATTCTTATATTTGTCACATGTTTTGGAAGGTTCTCGAAAACCCCATTGTTAGATTTAACCTTTTTTTTTTTATTTCCGAGAACGGTTGAAGGTTGGAGCTGCCTGAGAGAGAGTTGTCGTGTACGAGGTTGTTTCTCCTGTTTGATACGTGATAGTAGGTAACGCTGGTGTCGCTAGAAACCAGCCCCACAAGCCACGAGAATAATCTTTTTAGAATATTCTAGAAGTTACTAAGTTCATATATAAGCACTCCCAGGGAAACATAGGGGCAGAAAAGACCCAGCCTGCCCAGTGAATGAGCCAAAGTACGTTCTCTCTCTCTCAAAGTGCCTCGATAGTGAGTCGTCCCCAAAGTGATTAAGTTTGATCACGACATTTTTCATGTGTAATGTATTGAAACGTTACGGAAGATGTTGAAGGATATTTTAAATTTATTGTGTTGTGGTGAGTGTTGGTATTGTGTAAATCTTTGTAACTGGCCCAGGGAGATTTACAAGTGATTGTACAATTTCCATAAGTATTTATTTCTTTTGTCTTAGTTTAAGGCTTTATGCAGATTTAATATTTCGAGTCAAGTGATTATTTAATTGTCAGTGTAACATTTCTTTTGTCCTAATCTAAGTTTTGTTTAGACTTGATTTTTCGAGAGATTTATCTTTTATATTAATTCTTTCAAAGTTTTGTAATTTTTGTAGAATATTTTTATTTTTGTAAAGACGCCAATATTTATTTTAGTACTCACTCGTATCCCGGTTAAAGAATCGAATAATTCTTCATAATAATTACCGAGTTTTGTTTTGAGTGTACTTAAGATATTCAGTGTATTTATATATTGCTGTCTGGGAGTTATATAAGTGTCTCAGAGCTTGTGTATTAATATTTTCAAGTATAACAGGTTTAATGTAAAAATAAACAGGTGAGTTTGGAACTCGAGATGTTGTGTAGCTTACCAGCCGTAATATATATTTTGGTTCCCAGATCACGGGACTATAATAAAATAATATACATATATATACATATATATATATATATATATATATATATATATATATATATATATATATATATATATATATATAATATATATATATATATATATATATATATATATATATATATATATATATATATATATATATATATATATATGCATGTATACATATACGTATATATATATATATATATATATATATATTATATATATATATATATATATATGTGTGTGTATATTTATATGCATATATATACATATGTATATATATATATGCAGCTATATATATATATATATATATATAAATATATATATATATATATATATATATATATATATATATATATATATATATATATATATATATATATATATGTGTGTGTGTGTGTGTGTGTGTGTGTGTGTGTATGTATGTATGTATATATACACACGCATATATATATATATATATATATATATATATATATATATATATATATATATATATATATATGTATATATATATATATATATATATATATATATATACATATATATATATATATATGTATGTATGTATATATAGATATATAATTAGATCGATTTTCTTTCAATAAACCTTTTGCTTACCAGAAGATTATATATGTGATCATAGTAAAGAATTAAAACATTTATACTCTGCAATACGAGAGTCAAATGTGCAATTACTGCGATTAGTATAATAATTCATTTCATATACGCTTCATTAAAAAGGGTTACTGGTAAATCTTTTACGAGAAAAACAATTTTTGGTAACGTTTATTTTTTTTTTCAGAAATTAACGCCGGAAATGTATTAAATGAAAGCTATTTCATCCATTAATATTAAAACAAAAAATCTATAAGTTATCACAGTACGAGGGTCATCGAATACTTATCTATTGTTATATTTATATCAAATTTATCAATAATTTGTTATAGGGTCTGTAGGAAAGCTTTATTTTTTATAATAAATGTTAATGAGAAGATTAAAACATTGTAATGATTTGCAACTCAAAGTTGTCGTTGTATTCTAGAACAGGAGCTGGGAATCTTTCGTAAAACTATCAATTTTCCCAGGTTTCCGAATTGCATGATATAGAATCTTTAAAGAATTTACCCGAACTTCTAGAAAACTGGGCGGGGTTTCAGGAGAGAATATTTCAGCCATCGTTAGCTTACGGATGCTTTTGTTGAGACACCTGAGACGAACACTTTTTTTTTTTTTTTTTTTTTCTTTTTCTTTTTTTTAACTTTTTTGATTTATTAGTGGAAGATAAGGAGTTCTTGGCAGATCGAATATCCTCAGAAGCTGGTTTTTCTGATTATTATCTTTAGCATTCGAAAGCGCGTTCTGAAATTATTTTGTTTGACTCTCACAAGTCGCCGGTCCTACCATCATCTGATTTTCGGAATCATAGAAAGCCATAAAAACACTGGTCTGTATTAAAAGACGACCAATCTCTGTAAATTATTATTAATAGGTAGACTGTGACTATATTGCGAATGTTGTAAAATATTGGAAATATTATCTTTATTCTTAAAGATATTTACTGTTATCTTTGCTGGCTATTATTTTCTTCGCTGTGACAGTTTTACTATTTCGTATGCTAAATTAGTTATTAAGGGAATGAGACTTTGAAGTGCTGACATAATCTATGTTTTGATAATAGCTGACCGTAACACTTATTGATATTATATAGTAATGCATTCTAAAAACTAATTTGCTTTTAGTAGATATTTTGACATTTTCTTGCTGGCTGTGTTAAGCAAATACTAATCAATAAGTCAAAACGGATATTCAAGTGAGAAAAAATATTGTTCTAATTTTCTGCAAACAAAGGATGGAAATTAACTGAAATTATTAACAATGAGCTGGATACAGTGGGAAAAAAGGAAGAAAATCTAAAGTAGCAAAGGTTTTTTTTTTTTGTTCTGCTGTGACAGGAATCTTAGTCTTGCTTACAAAGGAAAAGTTTTTGGGACTTTCTAGATTGGTACGCTCATGGCTTATGTGTGGATAGGTTACATTGAATTGAAATCTGACTGTAATCTATTACCCTAATTTTTATAACACTAAGGAGATTGGCCCATAGAAAGACATTTTTTTGCTATATCCTAGGTTTATGAATCCTGGCAAGGAATCTTTGGCTAAAGTTCTACACAGACATCACTATTATATTATTAATAAGGATATTTTCTTCCCATTCTACAACTTTTTTTTAGAAGAGATCAATTCAATGAAGTTGAATACCTGACTAGCATAAAAACATCGAATAAGCCAAAAATACATTGATGATCGTATATTTTGGTTTATGTATAAATAAGTGGACAACGCAATACGGCCTTTACTATATCGCTATTTATATAGAAGGCCTATTTGATAGTTATTGGGAGATATATTATGAATGTACTCATTTCAGTGTGAACGTACCGCACGAAATTACTGTAGAGGAGAAAAATTACTCGTCGTTGATAAAGAACTCCAATAGGTAATATAGTTTCCATCTGTCATGATAATAAACCCTTTTGTTAATCAAATTATCCAAGAAAACAAAAGAGAACCAAACACCCCCTCATTTTAGAAATGAGAGATATAAAGTGTAAGATAAAAGCTTTCTATGAGATGAAAAATTCTGCTTATTATATCAGAATATATGGAAACTGCTATGTAAAATTGTAATAAATGAAATAGTCAATTATTACATGTTTAAAACACATGACATAATATGTCATTATGGATGAAGATGCTAGCGTGAGATTTGTTGTAGTCATATAAAATCATAACAGGATGTACTTTGCATCCCTCGGCAATGTAACATTTTTCTGAAACGTCAACACAAATGCATACCGTGTGAAAGATTGTGTCGTCACCGGATGCAGGTGTCTTCCGAGAGACGAATGCAAAGTTTACATATTGCGTTTAAATGCTGAGACAACTAAGCATACGATATCTGTGATATCGATAATTTAGGCAGTTCATATGTATACTTCACCTGAATTGGTCATCCGACCAAACCAGCTACACTCCTGTGATGGAGATGTTTAACACTGTTGTTTTTAGAGAATAAACCATTTTAAAGTTACAAAGATGAACTTTATTTCAAGACTTAACATCTCAAACAACACATACTCAATGTGTGCTTATAACAGTAGCACACTAATAAATGGTGGCAGCGCTTAAACTCTAAGAACCAGAGAAAGATCTTCAAGAAATTAATAATAATACTCTAAGAATTAGAGGAAGATCTTCAAGAAATCAACGTTAATGAATCTACAATTTTGACTAAGTAACATAGTCCATCGAAGTCTACAACATTTGATGAATGTTATACATACAAACTGATGAACTGGATCTCTAATCAACATCCTACGAAACCCAAGGACTGACGTTCAACGCTTATAAAACATATCCAGGAAGCACTACATTCAACGGAAACTCGGACGATACATCGCTAACAAACATCAAGAGAGAGAGAGGATGTGACGACATCACACAGAACCATATATAAGCTAAGTACAATTTTCAAATTCATTTCAGTTGGGCAGTGAAGTGTACTTATCACGAGTCGTTAGTCGGTTATTACTGGGGTGAGTGGTTTGCTAATCTTTTATTTTCCTTTCATTAAAGGAAACTGTGTTCAACTCCGAATTCTCATCTAGAATTTTTTCTTTCTTTGTGCTAATTCCTTTTTCTTTCAGAAATTTACGGGAAATATCTTTGTGTTCCGTTTTCTTTCAGAAATTCTCGGGAAATGTCTTGGGATTAGTAACATTGTTTTGGGGAATTTCATTATAATCTTTGTCAGTGGGCACTTATGCGTTTACGCAGTGGACGTCTGTATTCATATAGATATTTTGATAGAATTGCAAGGGGTCAAAGAGATAGGAAAAGAAATACAGCAGTCATGACGCCCCCTGTGAGCCCCACCCCTGGACCTAGTGGCGTAGGAGAGATTAATCCTCTCCCAATTGTGACGCTTGTAAATGCCAGGTCTGCAATCCTTCCTTTTCAGGGTCGGGTTAATGGGTTCTTGCCTCAAAATGTGGAGTCATGGATTTCATCCGTCGATGCCCATTTAAATGCCAAACAAATCGTAGACCCTTTTGTACAATTACAAGAAGCTAAAAGTTTTATAGATTTTTCTAAGGGGGATGCGAGTGCGTATTTAAGAGGTGTTTCATTTCAAGAAGCAGTTACCTGGGATGATTTCAAAGTTAGGTTACGCACGGTCTATGGGAGTGAAGAAGCCTTGGATGTAGTATTAACGTTAAGAAATACACTTAATCAAGCCACTATGAATCGGCTTAATGTTATTGAGAGAGCAGCTCTCATAGCTGATAGACTTAATGAATATCAGGATATTTTAGGTAATTCCACTTGGGTTACTAGAGATAACATCTCCGTGAAAGATTTTTTACGATTAATGTATTCAACTTGCATGACACTTATGTTGCCTGAAGCTTTAGTGCGGTGTTTTGATAAAAAGTTAACGCCTGCAAGTACGGAATTGAATGTAAATATACAGATAAAAAAACATATGGCTAAGTGTCCAGATCTCGATCCCGTGTTAACTCAAGTTTTTGCAAAGAATGAAACATAGCCACAAACAGTGAACGTAGTTAATAATAGTCAAGTAGTGGGAATGACGTGTTATAATTGCAAACGTCAAGGTCACTTAAGCGCGGACTGCAGAACGAAATTCTGTTCGATACATAATAGTTCGACACATTCATACAGTCAGTGTTACTCGCGTAAGACACAACAGAATCCCAGAAATACACAGTCAATTCCACAGTCAGTTCCATATGGAAATAAAAAGAAAAATCCTCATTTTAACAATAAGAAGAAACAACCAAATGTCAATGCAGTTCAGAGTCCGAAGCAAACAAACACTTCTTCGAATATCGCTGAGCCTGGGTCGTCAAACCAGACCTCGCAAGGTCAGACTAATTTTCAGAATGTGCAGAGCAAAGCAAATACCACATAGTTAACTCCAGTGGGGAAGAGAGTGATGTTAGGTCAAGGTCATTCATGTCAACATCAAAAGTATTGAATAATCAATTTAATGTTTTATCAGATAATTGTGAGGCAATAGATTTTCCTATGAAACACATGGCCGAATTAAGTAAAACAGTGCATGCTCCCGTAGATTTCCAACGAATTCATACAATAATAAGCCAAAATGAGTTACGACCAACCTTATATGCTGTAAATTTAGAACACAAATCCTTTACGTTATTTTTTGACTCTGGTAGTCCATGTAATATCATGGATTTGAGGACACATCATTTGTTGTTTTCGAACTTTCCGATTGAAAAATCCGGAGTTAGACTCTCGGGTATAGGAAATAATGAATTAAATGTCATAGGCATAACTCATGTTCAATTCAAAGTCGGTAAACGCACGTTTGCCGATACATTTGTTGTTGTACAAAACATTGATATGTATCCAGCTGTAATTATAGGATACCCATCTATGGGAAATCAAAACATTATCTTAGCCCCTGCCAAGCACGGCGTGTATATCAAATGGAAATTCTATAAGTCTTCTAATACCTTAAAATCAATTTTGGATAAAAAGGAGACGACAAATGTAACTGTAACATACGTTGAAGAACCAATAACTAGTCTCACTAATAAAGAAATAATATACGCGACCCAGCAGAATTCTCGTTCACCCGTAATATCATCTTGCACGCAATCTAACGAGCCAAACGTACCTTCGAATTTAATAGTGCAAATAAAGAAAACATTACCGGGATCTGAAATATTAATCCTTTCCGACACTTTGAAAACTAACGGATTGTCTGTCACACAAGCTATTTATACAGTAGGCTCACATCAACAATGTAATATTGAAGTCTGTAATCATTGAAATAACACTTTAGTAATTCACAAAAATCAACATATCATGGATGTAGAAGTTTATAAACATCATATTCTAACCGTTGCTGAAATCAATCACTCTCAATCAGTTGCGGATGAATCCCTTTTGCAATCTATTAAAAATAAAATCAATAAAGACATTCAGGACGAAGAAATTCAGCAGAAAATTTTTGGACTTTTAACTAAATATCATGATGTTTTTTCCACTACGGATGGATCCTTAGGAAAAACAGATGTGATCGAGCATCAAATAGGGTTAAAGGACAAGCAGAAAATTATCTATGTACCCTCGTACAGACTCCCTATGAAATTCCAGAATGAAATAAATGATGAAGTAGGTAAAATGCTAGAGGAAGGAATCATTAGGAAATCAAACAGCCCTTATAATTTTCCATTAATAGTTGTACCGTAAAAAGATCGAACATGGCGTATCTGCGTCGACTTCCGTCGTCTAAACGAGGAGACGATCCCTGATCGATTCCCAGTGCCATGTACTGACGATATTTTGTCTTTGATAGGTCAGAATAAATATTTTACCAGTTTGGACTTACTTAAAGGCTTTCACCAGATATCATTAGCAGAAGATAGTATCCCATACACAGCCTTCAGCACAGCCAGGGGACATTATGAATTTTTACGGATGCCTTTTGGTTTACGTTGTGCTCCTATAACATTTACAAGAATGATTAACATAGTGTTTGGAGACTTGTTAGGGGATATATTGCATGCCTATATGGATGATCTTGTAATCTTTTCCAACACCTTAGAAGAACATCTACGTAAGTTAGAACTAGTACTACAGAGATTAAGACAACATAACTTAAGGGCAAAGATTAGTAAGTGTGAATTTTTCAAAACAGAATTAATATGTTTGGGTTTCATGGTGTCAAGCCAAGGTCTTAAAGTAGTCCATGATAAGGTGTCGGCTATACGTAATTTTCACATACCTACTAATGTCAAGGGAATACAGCAATTTCTGGGTTGTAGTGGATATTACAGGCGTTTTATACGCAACTATTCAATAATAGCCGCTCCTTTAACTTATCTTACGAAGAAGGGCGTAGATTTCATATGGTGTGAGCATCATCAACAGGCGTTTAATACCTTGAAAGATGAACGGTGTAGTTCTCCTATCTTAAAATTTCCTGACTTTGGTAAGGAATTCTTCATTGCAACAGACGCCTCAGACTTAGGAGTAGGAGGGGTATTGCTTCAGCAATATGATAAACAATTTTTCCCGATAGCTTTTTATTCTCGAAAATTGAGAACTTCTGAAAGTAAGTATGCAGTAATAGACAAGGAAGGGCTAGCTATTGTTAATTCACTAGTGCATTTTAAGTTCATAATTTACGGTTATCCCATTAAGGTTCTTACTGACCATAAACCACTAACCGAGTTCTTTAAAGGCTTCAACCACAGCCCTAAACGAACTCGGTGGCATTTGATCATTCAAGATTTTGGCGCAAGAATCGGGTATTTACCTGGGAAAGCAAATATCATTGCGAATGCATTATCACGCAACCCCGTGTCATCTTGTACGGAGCCTTTAGCTGAATTAATAGATATATCAACATCCATGCCTATTGTTAAAACGATATCTGAACAAGAAGATTTAGGCTGGAGCGCTGAATTATTACAGACTGAGCAAAGAAAAGATCAGAAAATAGAAACAATTATAAATGCTTTGAAAGGCAATTATAAGGAAAAGGGATATATAAAGTATAAGCAGCAGAATTATATAATCAAAGATAATATTCTGTGTAGGACTGTGACAAGGAAAACCCACAATACACCACATGTAACTAACGACCAGGTAGTAGTACCAATCTCACTTATTTCCACTGTCCTGAATTGGTTGCATTCAAATCCATTACATGGACACCCGGGGTTCTCATTAATGTCACAGAAAGCCAAATCATTGTTTTATTGGCATACGATGCTTACAGATATGAAAAGACACATAGCTAGTTGTCGCACATGTCAGGAAAACAAAGGGCATACGAAAACACCTGTCAGCCTAGGGGCTTATCCCGTGCCCAATCAACCCTTTGAAAGAATACATTTAGATTTGTTAACAGGATTTTACGAGTCAGACAGAGGAAATAAGCACCTCTTAGTAATTATAGATGCTTTAACTCGATATACAAAACTAATAGTGCTTAAAACTAAAACTGCGATTGAATGCGCTAGGAAGTTTTACGAGTGTTACATTTGTAAACATGGAATTCCACACATGATAATCTCAGACTCGGGTGGTTAATTTAATAATCACTTTCTTACCTCATTGTGTGAATTCCTTAGCATAAAGAAAATAGATAACATGATATATCACCCAGAGTCGAATGGACTAGTGGAAAGAGCAAATAGAAAAGTTTTAAATATATTAAGAGTAACACTAGGGGGATCAGACCCCAACTGGGATATTGCAATACCGGCGGCACTGAGTACTCTGAATCATTCATATCATATATCAATTAAAATGTCGCCGCATGAAGCATTGTATGGTACCCCAGTTAGAACGCCTTTCCATGTATTAACGCCTACAACTAATCTATCAAATCCTTTAAAAGAATGTATAAATGCAAGCAAAAGTCAATATGATATCCTTCGAAAGAATTTAGAAAAATCACAAATCATAATGAAAAGGAATCATGATAAAATAGCGAAGCCAACTAAAACATATACCGAGGGTGATAACGTGTATAAACAGATAAATGTGCGTAAAGGACTCAATTATAAACTAACACCTAAGTTTGAAGGCCCATTTAACATTTTGGAAACATTAACGGCCAATAGGTTTAGAGTTCAAAACGTATCCCAACCCACGGATGAGAGAATAGTACCATTGGCTCACATAAGAAATAAAAAAAAAAGAGAGAAAAAGAGAGGGAAAGAAGTGAGGGAAAATTTTTTATTTGTGTGATTAAAAGTTTTCTTCTTAATAAAGGAGTAATTACATATATTTTTCTCGTTACAGGTTTCCAAGATGAATTTTTTGTTGTTGGGAGTGATATTGTTCGCTCAGACATTTTTCTCGTGTGGGATGAGCTCTAAAACTAAAAGTATAGATTTTAAATATGGCACTATAGTTGAAAGACAAGAAGACGTTTTTATTACATCGAGCAACGTAGTTGTAGAAGTGAATATGCAAGCAATTTTTCTTCCAGAGAATGATGTCACTAGCTTAAAAACCGCCATTTCAAGGTTTTCTGTCTCATTGGATGAGTTGCATAGAAGACATTTTCATTTGACTACAGAGAGTTCGCTTGGATCGACATTAAAAGTTGCAGAGATGCTATCTGATGACTTGCAAAATAAGACTTACGAGACAGAATCTTTGGCTTGTGACCTTTTGATGTGGACTGTAGGACATGAACATAAAGAAAGACGAAATCCGTTTATTTATGCTGCATTAAACATCTTTGGGTCTATTGCAAGTTTAGGTTTAGGAATTTCCAATCGTCTTAAGATTAGTAATCAAAATAAGAAAATTGAGTTCTTGACTCATGAAGATGAATTGATTATGTCAGAACTAAGGAATCAGTTAGCTTCAATCAATCAAATTATGGATTTAGTAAATGAACATTCAAGTAATATCATTCAGATTATGGAAGTACAGGATTTGTTGGCAACGTTAACGTATTAGGATTCAAAGATAGATCACATACATAACAGAATTGCACATTTCATTGAGAAATCCAAGGATTATGTAGAAGCTATCACGTTAGCAACTAAAGGTGTACTGTCGCCCCATTTGTTGCCTATAAATTACTTAAAGTTAGTTCTGAAGAACGGAAGGGATAAACTAGGCTATGTTCCTTAGTTAGGCGAACGTAGGATAGAATTTTATTACAGCCTAATTACAGTAAGAGTTGAAAATAACAAGATTAGGATTACAATTCTCTTTGATTCTTCTGATGCCTGGCAATCTTACAGGATATCACCACTTTGACTTTCATGACGAATCACTCAAATCCAGTAATATCCAGTTTGACAGGACACGTATTGATTTCCCCAGACAAGGAAACATATACGGTCATTAAAGACTTAAATCAATTAACTCACTGTTCAGACGCAATGGATAGAAAAATATGTACAGCTGACTCATTTGAATTCCATAAAAACTTAATGGATTCATGCGAGTTAGGTATAGTGCTAGACGGTGCTCTCTCCCATACAAGTGAAAATTGTCTGGATAAGCTTTATCCCTTTGACAATAATGAGTTCAATTGCAGACTGAACAATGGCTCGTAGATACGATACGACAAGGACGGCTTCAATGTATCATGCCCGGACGGATCCACGTCCTTTGCACACATCTTTGTTGCAGCAGATGGTTGTATCGGGACTTCCCCTAATTCCATGGTGACCGGGCTAAGGACAATCATCAGAGAACGAGCCTACTTCGCGAACTTCACGTGGACGTCTACAATGCCAGCACTACCTCTCCCATACAACAAACAGGTAGCCAAGCAGTTGATGAAATTGACCGAGATGGACCACCTGTCACGACTTATAAGGAATTTCTTCACCCCATACTACTAGCAGGATTAAGTGTGACGGTGATGATATTTATCGCCGTGAACATCCTTGTTTGGCGTAGGTTACGGTACAGTTGGAAGCTAAAACAGAACGTTTCGCCATGTCCAGACAAAACTCCTTATTTAATTCAGTTTAAAGCCGTTTGAAGTGGCCACCTCATTCGCTAAAGGAGTAAAATGCTCTGGAAATTGTGTGTGTACGAAAAGCAGTTAGTACGCTAGTAATATGTAATTGAAGAAATTATTGAACATTGCATTGTTAAAATACATCCAAAAAAAAAAAAAACATTTAAAAAAAAATATAAATAATTTTTTCTCTCGGCATCTAATAAAATATATAAGCCGGAATGTTAAAAGAAAAGAGAAAAAAAAATTAAAATAACAGAATCTATGGGCATCTAATAAAATATATCAGCCCTATATATATATATATATATATATATATATATATATATATATATATATATATATATATATATATATATATATATATATATATATATATATATATATATATATGTACGAAACCGTGGTACGTGTACGTACCAGGAATTCGTGTTTGTGCACTAAAATTGAATCTTTACCAAAGTAACAAATATTTTTATTAGTTACCGTATTGTGTTAATCTATATTTCTTACAAAGGTAACAATTATTCTTTAACAAGTTACCGAATCATATGTATATCAGTATTTTTTTTTGGTACCATATAATCATTTGCTAGCAATGTACCATATATATGATCTGTATTTATCATGCATTTTTTTTTCTTTGCTTTGGTAATATCTTTTCATATGCGTTATTGTTATTATTTTTTTGATGTGCCTATTTGGACATTCGTCCTCATTTGCTTATGGCTAAAGTTAAACAAAGAATAATACATATATCCAGTCACACCTAGTAAATATGTTTTGGCTTGATGTTAAATTTTTTTGAAAAAATTGAGATAGCTGGCCGAGCTAATGTAATAAATGAAATAGTTAATTATTACATGTTTAAAACACAAGACGTAATATGTCATTGTGGATGAAGATGCTAGCGTGAGATTTGCTGTAGTCATGTAAAATCATAACAGGATGTACTTTGCATCCCTCGGCATAGTAACATTTTTCTAAAACGTCAACACAAATGCATACCGTGTGAAAGATTGTGTCGTCACCGGATGCAGGTGTCTTCCGAGAGACGAAGGTAAAGTTTACATATTACGTTTAAATGCTGAGACAACTAAGCATACGATATCTGTGATATCGATAATTTAGGCAGTTCATATGTATACTTCACCTGAATTGGTCATCCGACCAAACCAGCTACACTCCTGTGATGGAGATGTTTTACACTGTTGTGTTTAGAGAATAAACCATTTTAAAGTTACAAAGATGAACTTTATTTCAAGACTTAACATCTCAAACAACACATACTTAATGTGTGCATATAACAGTAGCACACTAATAAAATGTGTGGCCAATAAGTTCCGCGCAAACACAGTAAAATGCTTTCAAGAACAGCGATGGAAATGATATCAGAATTGTACATAGGACGGCAATGACCAGGCATTTGAAATTAAAAGTGAAACTTTCGACATTCTAGTCAGGGGGAACACTTTCTTCGATATTACTAAGATTATTGTTTTATCAATAACATTTCTGAAAAGGAATATACCATATATTTCAAGAAGTATTCTAAGTATGACAGAGCTAGCTCGAAGACTACCCTATATAGGAATATATTCCAACTCTGCACCAATAGGGGAATTTAATATATATATAAATACATATATATACATATATATATATATATATATATATATATATATATATATATATATATACATATATATATATATATATATATATATATGCTGTATATAATATATATATATATATATATATATATATATATATATATATATATATATATATATATACAAATATATATGTGTATATATATATATATATTTATATATATATATATATATATATATATATATATATATATATATATATATATATATATATATATATATATATATATATATATACATATATATATATATACATAAATATATATATATATATATATATATATATATATATATATATATATAATGTATATATATACATATACTGTATATATATTCTGTAGATGCTAATGTGGAAATAATCAACAGGCGATAACAGAATTGGGGTTGCATGGGAAAATAATTACAAGAAAGTTACACCTATTTGTCAAGGAGTTTGAAAGTTGTCTTATAAAACAAGAAGGATTTTAAACTTTGCATTGTGCAAGATTATTGCTAAGAGAGGCAAGATGAATGTAAGTAGCTTTATTCAACAAGATAACGAGCTTATATAAAAACAGTTAAGAGCAACGATGGCACATAAATTCCAACAATGTAAAACATGAGATGGCAAGCTTAAACAAGTCTTTTTATTATCAGTACAGGAGAGAGCAAGATATAAAAATGAATAGCATTAGAGTGTATGAGTGTCTATAAAACACGTGCCGTACATGGCTTTCCCCATAAAAAAAGAGGCAAACTGTAGGTGGGTCATCTTGTATGAGATACACAGGTTTTAGGCTATCAATAGAGACCCACTCTTCTTTACCACGAATGTTGATTAAGAAAGCTTTTGGTTCGTGACGGATAATGAGGAAACGGCTGATTTATGGAGGCGTCAGTGATTGGTCACCAGTGTTGGTGAGTATGCGGTGTTTAAATCTTTTATTATGTGTTGAGTCACTGGGGGCTTGTAAGTCTGGCGGCACACAGTAAATTTCCCCACAACATGACGTAGGCACTGGAGATAGTTGGAGGATGTTGCAAATGGATAAATTCAGCAGAGATGACCAACAGGTCGCTATTCACCCTTTCTGCTGACGAAACACCAAGGGCATCCTTAGGAATGGTCTTTAATCTCAGCAGGACCCAAGAGAGCTGAGAAAACCATATGAAGCCATTGCAACGGGACATCATAAGCAGCTTTGAGTGTGCAATGAAAACACCAACCATTCCGTTGACTGTAGGGATGTAGGCAGTTGTCTGATGTTGGGTAATGCCCAGGAGATTCGCTAATGACATTAGCTATTGAGAGGTGAAATAGGTACCCCTGTAAGAAGTAACTGCTCATGGATACCAAATCTTCCAATCCACTCTGAAAGTAAGCCAAATGTACATGAGGCAGATGTTGCAGCTTGCATGGGGATGGGTTCAGGCAAATAAGTAATGTGGTTATCGGTGGTAAACAGGTAAAGGTGTCCATGTGATGTAAGTAGGGGACCTACTACATTGTTGTGAATATGGGCAAACCAACGGTGAGGTTGAGGAAAGGTGCCCGATCTTTAATCCGTTTGTCGATGTACTTTTGAAGTTTGGCATGAAGTCCAGGGGAAGACCCAATCCTTAGCATCCTTAGTAATGTCAAATGAACTTCCTCTTCAGTAGATGTGCAGTAGACCAGCGCAATAGATGTGAGGAGCTATGGATGGATTCAAGCACCTGTCGGCAGATAGGGGCAGGTATCCATGATCTTCGTATACCACTACTGATGTCCCAGAGGAGGGTGGTGTCAGAGTTATGCAGAATGTCTGTAGGCTTGGTACTCTGGATCTTTTCATTGGGGTTCTGTCAAGGCATTGTAATCCAATCTCAAGGGAATGGCGGCCAATGTGTTTCTTGGCAAGCATGGATAAAGTGATTAGTTTTCCCAGAGATGTGTGGTTGTATTCAGCCATGGCAGAAATTTGTCAGTGCTGACCTGGTGGACCTGGCATCAGACCGGGGAGTGAAGGCATGCACCAGAGGCATGTGATCCATGTGAATGAAGAAGGGGATTCCTTATAAAAAAAGTGGTGAAAACGATTGACTGCCAAATACACAGCTAGTGATTTGTGGTCGAACGTAAAGTACTAAGATTCCAGTTTAGACAGTTTTCTCCTGAAGCAGGCTAATGAGCAGAGCGAGACATTGACCACCTGCTCGAGTAATGCACCAATAGTGACGTCGCTGGCATCGGTCTTGAGAAGCAGAGGGGTATATGGCAAGGGAGAAGTGAGAGGAGCAGCAGTTGATAGGGTATTCTTCGGATTGGAGAAGTCCACTTCCAGAAAGGGACCCACTGCAGGTCTTTTGTTATTCTCTTGAGGGAGAGATAAAGGGAGGCAAAAGTTGTGGCAATGGCTAGCGGGAATCAGTGATAATAGTTTATCATTCCTATGAATTCTTGAGGTGCTTTGATGGTCAAAGGCATAGGGAAGATCTGAACAGCTGATACCTTCTCAGGGAGTGGGTGAACGGCTTTAGGAATGATGCGGGGCCCTAAGAACGATACTTCATTGGTGTCAAAGGTACACTTGTCATAATGGACAACATAACAGTTCTCTTTTAGGAAGTTGAAAACAGTGTGCAGATGAAGGTGTTCCTCTTTGGAAGAAGAGAACACACGTAACACAAGTAACACATAGAAGGATAGATCCCCTTAGATGTCATCTATTAGGCATTGAAAAGTGACCCCAGAATTATGAAGGCCAAACATTGAGTAATTGAATGTGTGTATATCAAAGGTTATGGTGATGTCTTCTAAATTCATGGGCACCTGCTAATACCACCTCAAGAGGTCAATGTTTGGGAGGGGATTGTGATCTGACTCCTTCTTCAGGACTATGTATAACAGTAGAGACCATGTGCTTAAAGCCTTTTGGCGAAGGCCTGAATCTGGCAAACACAGGGTCCCCTCATCTTGATTTGGTGAACACTGTTGGTGTTTACCAAAGTTTTGGACGAAAGATTGCTATGCAAGATGCAAGGCGGTGGGTGTAGGCCTCCGTGGGTGCGTTTATGTGGAGTGCAAGGTCGGGGTGGGGTTGGGGTGGGGGGGTGGGGGGGGGGGGGGGTTGGGAGAGAGGTTGAAGAGGTGTTAAGGAAAATGAGCCTACATTGACTAAACATCAATGTGCCACATCAACCAGGCAGTGAACATAGACAAGGATATCCTCACCGAGTCGATAACGAGAAATTTTCAATGGTATTTGACGGTCACAAATGATAGAGCGGGTATTTCATACCCGTAGGTGGGAATCTCAGATCCACTAATAGCTATCAGGTAGACGTCAGGAAGCTTAGAATGACCACGTCATGTTGTGGAAACTGACGTTGGTAAAGATAATAGCAAGTGTTCACCATAAACCACACACCCGTACCTGCATCATGTAAAAAAACACAAAAAAATGACGATAGGGGAAGCCACCGCCACAAGCGATCGCCTAATTACAAGTTTTTTGGCCACTGAAAATCATCCACACATTTCTTCACAGCAGCCCTGAATCTGGAATTTTAATAGCAGAACTGCAGCTGATAGTTCTCAGTAAGTGGCTGTAGGGGTATTTAGTTAGGGCATAAATGAGGGGAAGTATATGTGGGTGGTGGGCGGCTTTGTCACCGCTTTGGCAGATCACAGGCTAGCAACTATGCCTTACCACATTTACATCATCTTCAGTCAGTGTTGAATAGTTGTCCTCTTCATCAGGAGTGTAGGCGTTGATGAAGGTCTTGAAGGTGGAGAAGTGGCTGTCCATAAGGTTTAAGTTTAAAGGCTACTCATGACTGGCAGAGGCAAGGGACAGTGACATTGCCCTATCAAGCTGGGCAATGCCTTAGAGGCTGACCATTTATACATATTATCAGTGTACAAGCTTCCTCTCCACCCAATCTAGGACCAAGTAGGGCCAGGCAAGGGCTGAAGATGACTCAGAAGATAGACCTATAGGCTCCACCAAATCCCCCATCCTTAGTTTACAAGGATGGTGAAGTTGCAGCAATCAAAGAAACTAATGAGTTGAGAGGGACTCAAGCTTTAGTGTGGCGATCACCAGGCATTATACCACATAGGCTACCACAACTTTGGTCATCAGGTCCTTCTTGGGCCAGGTGCAGTATCGACATCAGGGATGGTGATGCTTACAGGTTTGAGTAGGCATCGCATCCAAAGGGCCTGAAGTAGGTTGAATTCCCAAAGAGTGCCGTCTGTGGCAGGTTGTAGGTGAGTGATTCTGGTCATTACCATGAGGGTGAGCATAGCCTTTTGGTCCCTATACAACTGTTGAGAGAGCTGAAAAAGCTTGGCTATACGGGCAGCTGGCTATGGTCAGTACTGCTCTAAGAGGTACGTTTTGAGAGCTTTATACTCTATTGAGGGATCCCATTGGTTGCAAAGCCAATCAAAGATTTCTGGAAAAGTGTCCTTTAGGATCACTGCAAGGACATCGTATGGTTACACTGCTTGAGAGAGTCATGCCCTTCATGAGAAACTGAAATTTTAAGTGCTGGTACCAGACGAAAGCATCTCTGCTGGTGAGGGTGGCAGTTTCATTGATGGAACGGTGATTGAAGAGCATCGTAAAAAGAGTAGAGGGTAGCGGTTGGCAAAAGAGATAGTGGGGAGCTCTTCCTCTGGCGGTCACCAATTGTTCAAGATTGATGTTAGGTACTAAGAGAGAGGCACGTGAATGTAAGTAATTTTATTTAACAAGGTAACGAGATTATATACAAACAAGTTGAGGGCAACATTGGCACAAAATTTCAGGCAAAGTAGAACTTGAGATGACAAGTTTAAACCGGGTTTTCTATTGCCAGTGCAGGAGAGAGCGAGAGATAAAAAACCAATAGCATTACAGTGTATGAGAGTGTGATACAGGCGCTGTACAGTACCTCAGGGTACACGCGAATCTAGTTACAGATTAAAAAAATACACTGAAAAGTAAATTTTCAAATATAATCAGAGAAAAAAAAGGAGGCTAATTTTCACAAATTATCAAGGATTGTTTAAAGATAAAGTAGAAGCAAGAAAATATGGTGTAAAAATGTAACAGTTGAAAGAATAAATAGAGATTAAAAGTACCTTCTGATAAACTCTTTCTAAGTCCAACCATGAGTGGTCGACCAAGGGATAGATCACTGCTCTTATAGAGACCGAAAATATACTGTACACGTATGATCAGAACCCAAGCGTCCTCTCCAACCCAGGTAGGCCCAGGGGAATCTAGGAAATGTTTGCTGATGACTAAATAGATAGACCTATGATATCCTGTGATAGAGCTCCTAATAAGTGGTTTTTCAATATGTTACAAACTAGAAAAATCTAAAAAAATAATGCGTGTCTGGGCACCAAAAATATATGATATACTATGGCTTGTGTCTGGAAACCAAACATATAATAAAATATATATGTATTACGACTGGCAAACTATACAACCTCTCGAATTCCAAATACACCTGTTTGCTTTTACATTAAATCTGATACACTTAAAAAAAAAATTCAATAACCGAACTCTGAGACAATTATACATCTAACAGACAACAATATATAAAACACTGAATATCCAAAGGTCTCCTAAGTACACTCAAAACAAAACTTTGTAATTATTATTACGAATATTCAAATAACTCTAACTCCGGTTCATAAACACTGGTGATTGAAATAATACACTCTTTACAAAAATAAATATATTCTATATAAATTGCAACACTTTGAAAGAATTTACATAAAACCAATAAATCATTTAAAAGATTATTTCTGAACAGAACTTAGATTAAGAAAAAAATGTTACTATCTGAAAATTATATAGTAACTTGACTCGAACTATTATATCTGAACAAACCTTAGACTAAGAAAAAAGGAATAACACTTATGAAAATTATACAATCACTAGTTTCACTTGAAATTAAATCAGAATACAATATTTAAGTTTGAAGCTTTATGAAAATAGATAACCAGATCGCAATACAAGAACCTATCACCTTCCTACAGGGCCGTTTACAAAAACTCTAAGAGAATTTTTATAAATACTCACTATGATTCCGACACTTATAACATCAAAGCTTTGTTATTTCACTTAACACTTTTAAAACATACACTGAGTTGCGGGCGAGAGTGAGAGAGAGGCGGAGATGCCTGTCTTAAGGCTGGAATTCTCTATCTATCTGTGTAACCCTGGGGTCGCCTTTATATATGAAACTTAGATACTGCCAGAAGATCCTAGGAGAGCGAGTTGTGGAAGCGTGGGGGCTGGGCAAAGGCATCAGAATTACCAAGTATTGCTCTCTCGAACTCGTACTCACGCAACAGCGAGACAAATCCTGGGTTTCCTGGGCAACTATCACGCACAGGAAGGCAACTCTCTGTCAGCTAGCTCTGCCCACCCTTTGTCGCCGAAACAAAAAAAAGATAATATCCTATCACTAGATTTTTCGTGAATTTTCCAAAGCACATGGCCTATTGCATATTCTCTCACAAAAATGATGCAATACCTCATAAAAATAAAAAAAAAAAAACATTACATAAGCCCTTGTTCCTATCTTGTATGGTCACATAAAACTCTCAAACAGTTTACGTAAGACTTTGTATCAAATATACGTGATATAAAACGTTAATTCTCAAAAATAACGTAAATTTACATATACTGACCTGAATAAGGAATACAATGAAATCAACGACAAAAGTCTTACGTAATTTACATGGTAAACTTGAATAAAACAAGAAGAACTCATCTTAAGAGCTGGCTAACGTTTCTTCAATGCACATATGAAAACATAAATAAAATTATGAATAAACCACTGTATCTACTCTACACTAGATCAGCTTCGTAAGAGTATAAACAAGAAATAAGAAATAGGTGAGTATAAATTTCCTATACACCTATTCATCATACACAACACTAACCAGATACACTTTATATATATATATATATATATATATATATATATATATATATATATATATATATATATATATATATATATATATATAATTGACATCAAATGATTCTCCGGAATGTGGATCCCGTTGAGCTCAATTTCAAAGGTATTTCTTTGCTCGAAAACACTAAGTGAATGGAAAATCGTCTTAACATTCTAATAACTTTATTAATCCATTAATCCGAGCTTTAAAAGAACAGACATCAAGTAACTTCCATGAATTAAACAAATAGACCTACGAGTGTTTGGACATATTGTTTAGAAAGAATTATAGCAATAGGCTATGTTGAAATCTTAAGTTTTTGTACGAGTGTACCATCCAAAGGCACTTATAGCCGCAATAGTTCATACAAAGGAATTTATTTTTTCTTTGTGAAACCATTGTCAGGTTGTGAATTGAATATGTCAGGAAAGTAAACACTGGGGTTAATATGCATTTCTAGTTAGTTCGTCAGCAAAGTATTTAAAGGTATGGAAAATTGCAGGACACAGCAGTCACGAGTTTTCGACAATTTTTTCGAAATCATATCTACGGACGCAAACATCAATGTATCATCTTGTTAGATTATTTATAAACTAGTAATATAAACATTTATAAAAAATTATTACAATAATCCTCGATAAAAGTACAAAATAACCTAACACAATCGTTAGTTATTATAATATTTGAAAATCCTTAAATCAAGAATTAATTGTATTTTGAGTAAGAAGATATTTTTCTACTTTGAAATTAACTGGAGAGTATATGTTGGAAAAAAAAATGTAAATCCTTATTACATTTTATGAAATTTTCTGATAATTGGCGTGGAAAAATTAAAGGCCTTGAGTATAACAATTTGTAAGTTATGAGCTTGAAAATGATCAGAAATGAATGGAATTGCTGGGACATTTTCTGTGGACCTAATTCAAACCACTCTTTGCATCACTACTTTTACCTAATTTATTTTCTTTTTATTTATCAGCTTATGTGATTGAATTTCGTGACCTGGGTGAATTGATATGAACAACTACCATTTGTTTCTTAAGCATTTTATGATACTAAATAAAATTAATCTGTTGTGATGTAGTCTTTTGTTCCAAGTTGATTTTTATTTCGAAATAATACAACTATGTGTTAATTAGATACATAAGCGTCTTTCCCACCTTTATCCTTCTCTCTTACCTTGATTCGGTGAAATTCATACTGAAATGTAAGAGGAATATTATTTTTCTTAATCCAGAACTTATTATTTTTTGCACTTTCAGTAATTCCGAATAAGCTCTACTGTGCCTTATTATTGATTGGCACCTATGTCAGTAATGTCTTAAATCCTCTGTTTATAGAATCATAGTAGAAATATCCTAAAGTACTTGGATTTTATATAAACTTACTCAATCATTTTCTTATTCAAAAAAAAAAAAGAAAAAAAAAATTTGGGTGGGGTGTGGGGGGTTCTATATTAACTTGGAATGTCGTTGATAAAAATCTTTGTACTCTTTTTCCTCGAACGTTATAAGCGCCAAATCCGTGACAAGAATTCGAAACAGCGAGACCAAATTGAAGTTTAGATTGACAGTAAATTCCTCGAGTGGCTTGGAAAAGCGACATTTGGGCTACATCATTGGCAGTCACAAATCATCGCAACGATTCTTTCTACCAATAACTGGATAAATGCCACATCCATTCAGCAGCAGAAAGTATCGCCAAACCTACCAGTTATTTTCGCCTACTTCCAAATAGACGTGCCAAATAACACATCCTCTTTAACCTTTTGACTTTGCCGACAGCCTCTGGTTCAAAGAGGAAAGAGTGAAACACTGTTAACAGTTTTTTTTTCTTTTAATGGAAATCTCATAGATTCATTGTTTAATATATTAGAATATACACTAAAACACGTAAACGTGCATTATACAGACACACACACACACACACACACACACACACACACATATATATATATATATATATATATATATATATATATATATATATATATATATATATATATATATGTACACACGAATTTATATATATATATATATATATATATATATATATATATATATATATATATATATATATATATATATATATATATATACGTATATATATATATATATATATATATATATATATATATATATATATATATATATATATATATATATATATATATATATATATGTGTGTGTGTGTGTGTGTGTGTGTGTGTGTGTAGATATCTGAGGTATGGCTGTTACATTCACCAGATCAGTGTGAAAACAACAGGTTTTTGAAGCCTTTTTTTCTACCAGAAGCTTATAAAGCTGGAATAGGAAATGTATAAATACACCATCTTTTCAAAGTAATCCGGAAATCTATGCTGGAAAACACAACCAAGTACTTTATGAACTGTAGCACATTTACATACTATGTAAAACTAGTCAAAAGCCAGCTAGTTCTGAAATGGGGT
>NC_090728.1:99702390-99707390 GCF_036898095.1 Palaemon carinicauda
AGTTGGGGCATCTGGAACGCCGTAAATTTAACATAAATAGGATGGAGAAAACCCAGCGTAGCATCATACATGTATTTTCCTAATTTTCGAGACTTTGGGTCTCATCATCAGGGCTGTAAAATATACAAATTAAAAAGGACTCAGTATTAATATTAATACAAGTGGAACAACATAAAAGTGAAATATAATCATTTAAAAAAATTAACTAAAAAAAAAAAGTATATAAAATTAAGAAGTGAAGAATGCTAAAGTTAGTACCTATCTCTATGGAGTTAATTAACCCTGGATAGGTACGGTCCTCGGACACCCCTTTAAGGGTATTCTCGGACGCGAACGACCCCGACGCCAAAAAAAATTCTTGAAAAATCAGTTTTTGCAGTAACCTCCTTTTTTTTTTGCCAAAAAAAACTTCAATGAATGCTTAAAACAACTGTAAAGATAAATACTACTCATCTGCAGAAAAACTATTTATTATAAATATTTTAAAAAATTAAGTAGAAAAAAAAGACCTGACATAAAAATTCATAAAAAAAAAGTTTATACATATATACACAAATCCTTTTAGGAATTGATTCTTGAATGTTTAGGACACATCTTGATGTATTTTGGATGAAGTCAGACCCATGGAGGTGAAGATCTGAAATGAGAAAAAAAGGGTAACTTTTTTTGGCCAAAAAAAATTGTCCAAATTTCATGAATTTTTTTGGGTACCCAAATGAAATAGGAAGTGGCTAATTTTTTTAGGGAATAAACATATTTTATCCTAAAATAGAAATATGTAAAAAAATCTTCATTATTTTGTAAATTACATTTATATCAGGGGCCATATCTAAAGGTAATTTTTTGAGTACTTGGAAATTTCGTAAAAAAATACATATATTTAATATATAATATGATATTTATGCAGGTAAAAATATACCAAAATATCACAAATTCTATAGGGAACAAGAATATATATAGATAGGGCAGCTTACGCTTCGGATATGTCCACAAAATGGCCGCCAACCACACTGACTCAGACTCCCTAATCTGCCACTTGAAATGTAGGAAGGGTATGTCAATTTCAAGGTGTTATTTACTAATCTAATTATTATTGGATATGCATAAAAATTGTATGGTGGGTTGCTGGATAATTGTCGATTATTTTACGACTATAAAATTAAAATTCTGACCCAAAAAATATTTTTTGAAGGGAAATAAAATCGAAAAAAAAAATGTAAAACAATATTTTAGCTAAAAAAATTTGATGATATTCAATCAAAAAAAAAGTAAACAAAATTTTCCGACAAATAAACATCTAGAGGAATCATTACTCTGTGATAGTTCCTTAGTACGTAGTAATTTTGAAAGAATTGGGAAAAAACGAAAAAATGGCAATCACCGGAAAATCGAACACATACCTATATATACGCCATATCTGGCTAAAAAAAGATAGGCATGGGTAGCCAGATCATCTAGAAACACTTTCCAACACTATAAAAATATAAGTTTTGCGACACTACTTGCCAATTCCTTACGGTAACATGACTAAGCAAAAAAATGCAAAACAAATAAAAAGGGGCACTCGTGGAAAAATGGCCATTCTAATATACGGCATTTCAGAAAAAAAAAAATTTCAGCCACGTGCTAGGCAAACCATCAAGGCATATTTTCCGACAAATAAACATATAAATGAAATATTACTCTGTGATAGTTCCTTAGTACGTAGTAATTTTGAAAGAAATGGGAAAAAAACGAAAAAATGGCAATCACAGGAAAATCGAACACATACTTATATATACGCCATATCTGGCTAAAAAAAAATAGGCATGGGTAGCCAGATCATCTAGAAACACTTTCCAACACTATAAAAATATAAGTTTTGCGACACTACTTGCCAATTCCTTACGGTAACATGACTAAGCAAAAAAATGCAAAACAAATAAAAAGGGGCACTCGCGGAAAAATGCCCAACATTCTAATATACGGCATCTCAGATAAAAAAAAAAGACATGCACGTGTTAGCCCAACCATCAAGGCACACTTTCTAACACATAAACATGAAAAAAAAATCAATAATATACGGCAATTCCTTACTACGTAGTAAATTTTTACAAATATTGAAAAAAAAAACAGAAATTGGCAACCGCAGTTAAATACCCAATATACCAATAACTACGTCGTATCTGACAAAAACAAAATCACGCATGGGTAGCCAGATCATCTAGACACACTTTCCAACATTAAAAAAGCAAAAGTTTTACGACACTATTTCGCAATATCTTACGGAAAAATGACTTGGCAAAAAAATTAAAAAAAATTAAAAAGGGACACTCGCGGTAAAATGCCCGACATTCTAATATACGACATCTCAGATAAAAAAAAAGACATGCACGTGTTAGCCCAACCATCAAGGCACACTTTCTAACACATAAACATGAAAAAAAAAAGAATAATATACGGCAATTCCTTACTACGTAGTAATTTTTACAAATATTGAAAAAAAAAACAGAAATTGGTAACCGCAGTTAAATACCCAATATACCAATAACTACGTCGTATCTGACAAAAACAAAGTCATGCATGGGTAGCCAGATCATCTAGACACACTTTCCAACACTAAACAAGCAAAAGTTTTACGACACTATTTGGCAATATCTTACGGAAAAATGACTTGGCAAAAAAATGAAAAAAAATGAAAAAGGGGCACTCGCGGTAAAATGGTCCTCGTGGTGATGAACGACATTTTAACTAAAAAAAAAACATGCACATGGTAGCCAAACAATCCACCAAGACTTTCCACAAGTGATAACCTATACAAGTTGCACCATTCTACGACAATTTCATAATACGTAATAACTTTGATAATTATGCAAACTACCTCAGAAGGGTAAACTCGGACGCGAACGACCCCGACGCGTCTCAGAAATCGGGGAAGGAGTACAGCTACAGCAATGCACATCTGGACACTACTAGAGCGTGTAGGGGAGACACCTCCTGCAGGTCGATCACCCACAAATTCAGTCACAGGGGTGAGTCACGTGAGAAAAACCTGTTTTTTTTTTGACGCTCGGGGTCGCAAACGACCCACCGTACCTATCCAGGGTAAAAACTTAGTGACGTTGTCTGGTTTGGAAAGGAGAACGTCAACTATGTTATATATAGAACTGTGGAAGAAATCTGACCATTTAATGCAAGTATGGCTCTTGGCGTCACATTTAGGAGCACGACAACATTTTCTGAACACTTGACGTCTGGTTTTAGAAAGAAGGGCTGCAATTTTTCGGAAAGGTAACACATCTCGTTTAACTTTACATTGCCCTACTATATACTACTAAGCAATCGCCTTTTGGAAGTTGGTTTCTAGAATGATTCCTGGCACACTCCAACAGTCCAAGTGACCACAATGTCAGACTCACTCACAGGCAGCAAAACAGAATCATCTGTTTCAAGGAGTTAAAAGCTTTTTCTACGTTGTTTGCAGCATTTCATCTCGACTTATTCCTTTGCCAATTGATGTATCTTGCCGTTGAATACCGATTAGATTCAAATGATTCTCCATCATATTAACTACAGCTACCCCATCTGATGATGGTTCATCAACGAATCTTCTTGAATTACTTTCCCCAGGAATTATTTTTTATCAAATTCCCCACCTTTGTTCCTGTAACATTACTTGAATTAAATTTTCCCGAATAATGACTGATATTTATAATTACAGGGATCCAAGACATAGACCTCATTACGAAGATACTAACTGCTTATGGTGCAGCTATAATTGAGTAGCCTAAACCACGGGCTCGGAAACTTGCCTATATCCTGAAATACGCTGCCTAATATGTGAATTAGACAACTTCCAGGGCTTATTAAAAATTTAGGTGAATTGCTGCAGATTTCGTGAAACCGGCAATGAAATGCCTAATGCATAAATTAGGTGCACTGACTGCCTATTTCAGGAGACAAGTAATTTCAAAGATTAGACATGACACAAACACACACACACACACATATGTATATATATATATATACATATATATATATATATATATATAGATATATATATATATATATTATATATATAGATATATATATATTTATATATATAGATATATATATATATATATATATATATAGATATATATATATATATATATATACAGTATATATATACATATATATATACTGTATATATATATGTATATATATACAGTATATATATATATATATATATATTTACTGTATATACATATGCGTGAATATATATAGAAATGCATATATACCGTATATATGAATATATATTCTTACAAAGCTGGTCTAGTGTAGAGTAAATACAATAGTTTATTCATGAGTTATTTATATATTTCATTAGTGTATTGAAGAGATGAATAACCAGCCCGTAAAATGAGTTCTGCTTGCGTATGTAAATTACATAAGACTGTTAATTTCATTGTATTCTTCATTCAAGTCAGTATATGTGAATTTATGTTATTTTTAAGTATTAACTTTTTATTTCACATATTTTTGTTACGAAGTCTTACATAAGCTGTTTGAGAGTATAGAGATAGGATCAAGGCCTTAGGTAAATGCTTTTTTTATATTTTTATGAGGTATTGCGCCATATTTGAGAGAAAATACGCAATTCTTATTTTTGGCAATGTGTTTCGGAAGATTACTGAATAATCCTAGCTTTAAATCTTATCTTTTTTTTTATTTCGAGGACAAAGGGTGGGCAGAGCTAGCATAGAGAGAGAGAGAGCCGTCTCGCGTTGCACGGGTACAAGCTCGAAAGAGCAATCCTTAGCAATCTTGCGCCCTTGGGCCAGCTCCAAAGCTTCCAGATCTCGGTCCTGGAATCTTCTGGAAGTAGCTAAGTCTCATATAAGTGACCCCCAAGGATGCATATATCAGATAGAGAATCCCAGCCTTAATTCATAGCCATCCCACTCTCTCTCTCTCTCTCTCTCTCTCTCTCTCTCTCTCTCCCACACCTCTCAGTGTATTGCTTTCAAAGTGTTCAGTGA
>NC_090728.1:99712390-99714890 GCF_036898095.1 Palaemon carinicauda
ACTAAAACAGGCACAAATATTAAAGGCGATTTTATATCATGCGTTTCCTAAACACGCTATAAAGCACGATAAAAAATGGCAACCAATGTTTTGTTTACGTTCATCTCTAATCATAATGAAGAAACAAACTCAATTAGTGTACACATATATGTATAGGTTAGTTTTTTGCATCGATTATATTGATTATACAGTATGTTGATTTTGTTATTACCAATGTTTTACTTAATTTTTCTTAGGATTTCCAAATGAAATGTTTTTCTTTATGACACCTCCTGAAACGACGGCGTCATAAAGTACTGTACGCTCAGTAAACAACCACGCTCAGAACAAAGAAGGCATTTAACGCGCATGATGAAAGTGATAAATAATGATATTTACAGTAAAAGCATTTACAAAATATGTTATTACAAATATAATTTACCGTATCTATATAAAATCATACAGTACATACTGTACGTAGCAAAGCAGGAAAACAATTTACGAGAGAGAGAGAGAGAGAGAGAGAGAGAGAGGAGAGAGAGAGAGGGAGAGAGAGAGAGAGAGAGAGAGAGAGATTGTTTTACGTACGTAAATGTAAAGTTTAAACAAAAAAAAATATGATAGGTTACAACATGTAGACTTTTGTAACCTTCCCTTTAACTAAATGCATACAGTACTAAACTATAAAACAGGCACAAATATTAAAATGTTAGAATATTAAAGTAAAAAATAAAGATTGTTACTGTACTCACCACGAAAGAAGTTCAAGAAAAACTTGAATGATGATGGCGATGAATTTGCTGCACAGTAGAAATGATGATGATGAAGCTGATGATATCTTCTACTGTGCAGCCAATGTTAGTATTTTACGTCTCTTCAGACGGAGGTGTCCTTTCCTGGGACACCTCTTCAACTTCTTCAATTTCTTTCCGAAGGCGTACTAGCAGGAGGAACTGGCTCTTTTTTGCGAGGCTGGAAGAACATTGTGATCGGAAGTTGCTGCCGCTGCTTCTTTTTTTGCTCTAAGAGCATCCTTCATCCTCATCATCTTGGGCAGCATCCACACACGCAACGAGGTCCACCAAGGTATTCTTCGTGTAGAGGGCCTTGAACGCCCCTGATAACCCCCTGGTCCATCGGTTGAATTAATGACGTGGTGTTGGGTGGCAGGAACTCAACCTGAACGCCCTCACACGACAGGTCAGTTGCGTGTCCACCAGCGTTATCTATAAGGAGAAGGATCTTGAATGGCAAGCCCTTCTCTACGAGATATTCATTGACATGCGGGATGAAACACTGGTGGAACCAGTTGGAGGTCAGCATCATTGTAATCCATGCTTTTGGATTATGCATACAGTACACGGGAAGGAGATTCTTATTCTTATTTTTCAAAGTGCGAGGATTTTTCGACTTATAAATAAGCCCCGGCTTTAGCAAAAATCCAGCAGCATTGCCACACATCACGAGGGTAACGCGATCCTTGAATGCTTTAAAGCCAGAGGCTTTGGCTTCCTCTTTGAACAGGAAAGTTCGCGACGGCATTCTCTTCCAAAACAAGCCGGTCTCATCCATATTAAAGACTTGTTCCGGCTTGTATTCACCTCGGCGATAATATTCTTGAACGTCTGGTTCACGTAAGTTTCAGCAGCGGCAGTGTCAGCCGAAGCAGCCTCGCCATGCAGGGGAAACGCTTTTCAGGGCGAAGCGTTTCTGAAACTTCGCGAACCATCCTTTGCTGGCGGAAAAACGTTGTTTCTGAGGCTGGGAATCTGTGGATGTCCCTGGTTGAGGTTCATCTGCATCATCATCTTCTTCAGCATGGTTGCCGTCGTCGTCTTGAGGTTCCTTTGCAGCAAAATTCTCATACAAGCTCAAAGCCTTTGTTCGGATGGTGTTCGTATCCAAGGCTGTTCTTCTTCCGGCAGTCGGCAATCCACACAGCTAAAGCACCTTCCATGCGTACGATCGTTTTATTACGCGTGGGTAACGACTCGCTTCGCTGATCTGCTAAAGGTGATTGCAGCCGTCTTTCTAATGTTCGCCTCGTCCTTCTTGATATAGCGAACAGTGGATTTGTTGATTCCAAAATGGCGCGCTGCGGCCGTGTAACTTCTATCGTCTTTCAACATATCGAGAAGCCTCACCTTCTCAGCAATCGTCATCATCCTTCAGTGGCGTTAGGCTCACTACCAGCCTTAGTAGAAGCAGAACGCTTGGGAGCCATTGTACAGTAGGATTTAACAGAAAGTTCAACAAAAAGTTCAACTTAAAACAGTCGCATACAGCACTGATTAAAGTCCATAAACTTAAGAACGTCTACTCAGCGATACGGCGTAAGAGAAAGTGGCCGCCGCGAGAACCTAGATGCTGCGGGTTGGAGATGCGGGCAAAAACACCAATCGCAGGCTAGATAACAAAACTTGAGTTCTGATTCGTCATCTATCAGCGCTTGAACCAATCACAACCCGTCTTATATGATGCGTAGGTTACCAACTCAAAGTACAAGATACCCCGCGTATAC
>NC_090728.1:99719890-99722390 GCF_036898095.1 Palaemon carinicauda
ACGCGCATGATGAAAGTGATAAATAATGATATTTACAGTAAAAGCATTTACAAAATATGTTATTACAAATATAATTTACCGTATCTATATAAAATCATACAGTACATACTGTACGTAGCAAAGCAGGAAAACAATTTACGAGAGAGAGAGAGAGAGAGAGAGAGAGAGAGAGAGAGAGAGAGAGAGGAGAGGGGAGAGAGAGAGAGAGAGAGAGAGAGAGAGAGAGAGAGAGAGAGAGATTGTTTTACGTACGTAAATGTAAAGTTTAAACAAAAAAAAATATGATAGGTTACAACATGTAGACTTTTATAACCTTCCCTTTAACTTAATGCATACAGTACTAAACTATAAAACAGGCACAAATATTAAAATGTTAGAATATTAAAGTAAAAAATAAAGATTGTTACTGTACTCACCACGAAAGAAGTTCAAGAAAAACTTGAATGATGATGGCGATGAATTTGCTGCACAGTAGAAATGATGATGATGAAGCTGATGATATCTTCTACTGTGCAGCCAATGTTAGTATTTTACGTCTCTTCAGACGGAGGTGTCTTTTCCTGGGACACCTCTTCAACTTCTTCAATTTCTTCCGAAGGCGTACTAGCAGGAGGAACTGGCTCTTTTTTGCGAGGCTGGAAGAACATTGTGATCGGAAGTTGCTGCCGCTGCTTCTTTTTTTGCTCTAAGAGCATCCTGTAGGGAGTCATGATGTCATCAACCTTGTTGGAGAATTGCATAGAACGAACCATATCCTCGTCCCACTCTTGCAACATTTCTTTCACCTCCTTTATATGGTTTGCAGACCTTGGCAAGCCGTTCTAGTGTTAAGCCCGTTTCTTCGATATTTTCTTGGGTCTCTTCCTGGGTTTCACTCTCTTCTTCGCTTGCTGATTTCGTCAGGTCTTCTAGGTCAGCGTCAGTTAGCGGCTGGGAATGGCAGTCCAACAACTCGTCGACGTCTTCAGTCGTCATGTCGCCAAACCCGTCACCTCCAATTATGGCAGCCAACTGCACTGATTTCCTTATTGCAGAGTGTTGAATCTCAGCAGGTGTAAATCCCTCGTCGTCGTAAACAATCTGAGGCCACAACTTCTTCCAGCTCGCATTCACAGTTGCAGGTTTCATCTCTTGCAGTGCCTTCTGAATATTCTTCAGGCACGTGGCTATGGTGTACTGCCGCCAGTACGCCTTCAAGTTAAAATCTTCATCCTCATCATCTTGGGCAGCATCCACACACGCAACGAGGTCCACCAAGGTATTCTTCGTGTAGAGGGCCTTGAACGCCCTGATAACCCCCTGGTCCATCGGTTGAATTAATGACGTGGTGTTGGGTGGCAGGAACTCAACCTGAACGCCCTCACACGACAGGTCAGTTGCGTGTCCACCAGCGTTATCTATAAGGAGAAGGATCTTGAATGGCAAGCCCTTCTCTACGAGATATTCATTGACATGCGGGATGAAACACTGGTGGAACCAGTTGGAGGTCAGCATCTTTGTAATCCATGCTTTTGGATTATGCATACAGTACACGGGAAGGAGATTCTTATTCTTATTTTTCAAAGTGCGAGGATTTTTCGACTTATAATAAGCCCCCGGCTTTAGCAAAAATCCAGCAGCATTGCCACACATCACGAGGGTAACGCGATCCTTGAATGCTTTAAAGCCAGAGGCTTTGGCTTCCTCTTTGAACAGGAAAGTTCGCGACGGCATTCTCTTCCAAAACAAGCCGGTCTCATCCATATTAAAGACTTGTTCCGGCTTGTATTCACCTTCGGCGATAATATTCTTGAACGTCTGGTTCACGTAAGTTTCAGCAGCGGCAGTGTCAGCCGAAGCAGCCTCGCCATGCAGGGAAACGCTTTTCAGGGCGAAGCGTTTCTGAAACTTCGCGAACCATCCTTTGCTGGCGGAAAAACGTTGTTTCTGAGGCTGGGAATCTGTGGATGTCCCTGGTTGAGGTTCATCTGCATCATCATCTTCTTCAGCATGGTTGCCGTCGTCGTCTTGAGGTTCCTTTGCAGCAAAATTCTCATACAAGCTCAAAGCCTTTGTTCGGATGGTGTTCGTATCCAAGGCTATGTTCTTCTTCCGGCAGTCGGCAATCCACACAGCTAAAGCACCTTCCATGCGTACGATCGTTTTATTACGCGTGGTAATGACTCGCTTCGCTGATCTGCTAAAGGTGATTGCAGCCCGTCTTTCTAATGTTCGCCTCGTCCTTCTTGATATAGCGAACAGTGGATTTGTTGATTCCAAAATGACGCGCTGCGGCCGTGTAACTTCTATCGTCTTTCAACATATCGAGAAGCCTCACCTTCTCAGCAATCGTCATCATCCTTCAATGGCGTTTAGGCTCACTACCAGCCTTAGTAGAAGCAGAACGCTTGGGAGCCATTGTACAGTAGGATTTAACAGAAAGTTCAACAAAAAGTTCAACTTAAAACAGTCGCACACAGCACTGATTAAAGTCCACAAACTTAAGAACGTCTACTCAGCG
>NC_090728.1:99727390-99732390 GCF_036898095.1 Palaemon carinicauda
CTGTTGAGCAGTGAGTAGGTGAGAGCTAATGAGGGAAAATTAGGAACTTTTGATTAGAATCACTATAGATAAAATAAAAAAAGAGGTTAGGTATAACAGTGAAATTTTACACGGCTGCCTAACTTACAAACTAGGCAATTTACCTATTTAACAAATTAGGCTACCTAATTTACAAAAGGAAGTTACAAGTCAGGCAACGTTAGTGCCTAATATAGAAATTAGGCAATTCGATTACCTAGTTTGAAAATTAAGCAATTCTTCATATCAGGCACGATATATATATATATATATATATATAAATATACATACATATATATATATATTTATATATATATATATATATATACACACACACACACACACATATATATATATATATATATGGTACTTGAGCATTTTACTTCACGTTTACAATTGGTAGATAGTATCACAGTGGCGTCCAAGAATTAAATGTATTATTTTTCTGGACAAACTGAGAGCCAATTAATTTTCATGATAACGGAAAAACTGAATTAACGTTTCTCCATTTAAAATTTGGCGTGGACGCGTGATTCGAGTAACTTTTTAGGTGATTCTTCGTAAATGGTTCACTTGTTGAAGGAAAAATAATTAGAGATTAGGTTATCTGGAGATATGCTGCCTTGGATTTTGATTCTGCTAAATCAAATCCCTTCACACCTGAAACGCGTTGTTTGTGCCTTTCACCTTCCTCACCGCTTGCTATTGCTTAACCTAAAAATGAATCGTTTCTTTTCCATATCTCTGCCGTTTCCGCTAACCCCACGATCGAACAGACATCCCTCCCCTCCTCATCGGCGTTTCTTTCCTATGTAGCCATCTCCCTTTTTTTTTCTTTTTTCTCTCCGTCGCTTTTTTCCCATCGGTGGAGGGTGCCCAGCGATATTTTCGCAACGGTGGTATTGAACAGCATCAAATGGGAGGCCGCTGTACCCCGCTCCCCCGAAAAGGCCCTGGCAGAGCCCCATGTAGCAGATGTTTGCCTCCATCATTGAGCCAGAGTTATTGCTTAGAATAATGCCCGATTGCACCGCCCCGTATTGTATGCGGTGAACAAAAGCGGTGATAAATGAATATATTATCCGCTATTTTTCTCTATTACTGTGTGCACTGTTATTCATGGTCATTCTGCGATTCTTTCTTACTTTAAATGACGGACTTAAAAGACCGACGCACAGGCAAAGGTGGTGATAGATGAATTAATTATACACCACAGTGTCGTTAGTAAGTCGCGGTTATTCACGCGTCTTCTTATTTATGTTAACTATGAAAGCAAAGGAGAACATTACGGCTTTAATGTTTCAATTCGCTTTCGGTTTCCATTTTATTTCCTACGATAAATCTGCCACGTGCTGCAAGAACTGCCTTTTATGCTTGCGAGTTTTAAAACCATCTGATTTTAATTGCTTTGTGTATTCATAGACCCTTTCCTTGATCGGGGAACTGGGCAAAAAGGGTCCCTTTGGGATGATATCTAAAAAGTGTTCTCTATCGTAAATCTTTGGTATTGATAGAATATGTGCTCGCGACAGTTCTTTTGCAGTTTTTTTTTTTTTTTTTTTTTTTTTTTTATTCGTGAATTTTCCTTCACTATCAAGGAATCTTGTAAACAAAATAAAGAGATGAAAAATTAGCAGAAATAGATGAATCTAAAACTAAACAACGAAATACGAAATAAATATACAGTGATCTTTCATAATCTTATAGGAATTTATTTTCTTAGCAGAGTACAACCATATATTTTCTTTTATTTGATGATACTTTCCTATTCACTTTACTAGAGATGACTAGATCTTTAGTGGTATAACTTTATTACTGCATTTTTAAAATGATTACTATATTGATTTTGACCTTCGTTGCGGCGAGAAATTCGTTTGTGCTCTAATGAATACTCCAGATACAAAGGTGACAGATTACGTCAGCTCATTTATACGTAAATCAGTCGAAGTCGGATGTAATGACTCGAGCTGAAAGAATCTCACCTGAATTCCTGTACTGCAGAGCTAAGTGGATTTCGTGTTCGGCTGAAGTTCCAGTGAAATGAAGAGTCTGAACAATATATGTCACAGGTCATTTGGCTACTTGATTTATTGCATCATGCACACTAAGCGTTTAGAAGAGGAGATAAGTAATATAATTTTTAATGCAATTATTTTGCTACTTTTCATGAACAAATATCCGGAAGTTGTACATCCGTGACAGTTTATTTTCTTTCACGGTATCCTGAAAGCTTTGTTTCTATTAAAGCAAGTGTATATCAAATTGGCGTATCTTTTTCTCTTTTCATGGTATTCATCGTATTTGACTATAGATAATTAATATTTGGAATAAGTTATTTTACTTTAACCTATATCTGATTAATCTACAACCCTAGTTGAAAAAAAAGCAGTATGCTGCATGCCCAGGGGCCCCAAGAAGGAAAAAGAACCTAGTAAGGATAATAAATAAGAAAATAAACAATATATATATACTGTATATATATATATATATATATATATATATATATATATAAATATATATATATATATATTTATATATATATATATATATATATATATATATATATATATATATATATATGTGTGTGTGTGTGTGTGTGTGTGTGTGTGAAGTAAAGAATAAAAATTTTAAGATATTTTAACATCAGTAATAACGTTAAAATAGATGTACATTATATATACCAAGAAGAGAGACTTATGTCAACCTGTTCAACAAAAAAAAAAAAAAAAATCGCTGCAAGTTCGAACGGCTGAAGTTCCCCCGATTTATTTGGCTGATTAGGAAAATCATTCCACAAGCTGTCACCCCTGGGATAAAAGTTCTAGAATACGCAAATATTGAAATGGTGTGTATATATTCACTATGCAAATGTGTCACGTAGGTTTTGCAGTTTAACAAATGCACAGAATATCCTAGTGATATAACATAGTGCCACACCATACAGTATTATCTTTTCCTTTAAAATCATGAGTGTGAGGCTACTCTCTGCGAAAGAAATTCCTTTCTTCGTCAACCTTAACTATAATTTTTCTAAGGTAATTAACATTTGATCGATAAGCTTTCCTTACGAAATTTAAAATTTGTGAGATTTCTCGTGATCGCAATATAATTTAGGATCCAGTCCATGATATAAAATATTAGTGTACACTATGAAAAAATTATACTTTTTCTGGGGAAAATCTCTGAATTATTCAATACAATGTGCCAAACATTAGTTAGTTAATGTTTGGCATTTTGATTGATAAATAAGGATCTCACTCTGATTGTAGTTTTAAAAGATCTTGGAAATTTTCCATTTTATTTTTTTTCACAATCATTATGCTAAATTATCCTATTGGCCAAAACTAAAGGATTATTAAGGAGAGTTTTATTAGAATTCTTTAAGAAATGGTTTACATTAATTGTTGTGCTCCAGACCGTAATGTAAGATATTATTTGTACTAAATAGATTAGGTTAATTCAGCCATTGTAGCTATATGTACGGATTTTGAAAATTCACAAACCAGAGCAAAATTATCGACACTCACTAATAAATATTCTCCAGAAACCAAATAGGTCAGTCTATCTTAACGTGTGAGCTTATATCCACTTAGTGGATTGCCTACAGCCTTTTGAGGCTCCTCTAATCACTTCCCTTCTTTTTTAATCTAGTCAAAATCTACAGTAACACCACCAGGAATAAATATATTCACAAACCTGCTTAATTACGCCGATGTTGCTCTGTGGAATAAAGCCACCAAGGAAGGATTTAAGCGTAAGTGTTTCCGTTCATCTTCCTTTATAATTGGACAATATCTGTAGTATAATTAATTATATTATCCAAAACAATCTCTGAGATATTAGTTTACAAGGCCATTTTTATACTATAAGAATTCAAGCACCTGATTTTTGGTGAAGGCAATTAAAATAGATTCAACAATATGAATCATTTTACTTGTCTCTGACCAGCCGATTCTATAACTACGGCCATCTTATGCTGTTTTAATCTTACAGAAATGTCTTTGGATGTTTGGCCGTCATAGCTCAATTTGCAGTTTAAACAAGAAATACTTTACTGTTGAAAATTTGCCGTAAAAACGGTAAAAAAATCCTGGAATAAATGCAGCCAGGCATTTACCGTTTAAAAAAATAGATAGATTGACCTAAATGAGTGATATTACAGTCGCCAACCCATATCAGATAATATCAATTAAGGGTAAAATTTAGGGTCGCCTGTATTTTACTGTAATATGGCTAAGAACAATATATTTCTACTGACAATTTCCTATTAAAATTACAGTTTCTTAAGTATATAACTATTCTATTATCATTTCCAAAATTATTTCTAGTCAACATATCTTATTTCAAGTAAAACTATATTTCAACACTACCTTAATATGTAGGATTTGTTTTCGTAAGAAGTATGACATAAAAAAACACCAATGAAATGATAAACAAAGTAAATCCATTGTTTCCATTTTCTCTGATTGGACACAATAAAATGTTTGTTTAGAAATTCTCCCTCTATGAATGAAATCAGTATTCTTTGTACACCAAAATTTGATGCGAATAATAAATTTAGATTGCTGTATTTGCCCTTTCATATGATAACACTTAATCTTAGGGTTGAAATTTTCTATAATAAGTACATAAATAAATTATTTGCCGGACAAAGTGTAGAAATTTGTCAGACTGACTGCGTAAAACGTTCAAATCCGTAGGATGTTCCAGATGTTATCAATAACACATATCAATAAAAACATGCCATAAATATCTAATGAAAATCATATCGATAGAGAACCACCAACTATTACATGTTATACTTAAAATCGTCCAGTATTCACCTTCTAGTACATTTGCAAATATATAATGCATAGCGGTAGATTTCAATAAAACCTTTTGTCCAGCCTTAGGGTGGAAAAATAACTTAACACTAAAAGTTTGTACAAACCATCATATGGAAGAGTATGTTCGATTATTGAATTTTGTGATTAATTATCAAT
>NC_090728.1:99737390-99742390 GCF_036898095.1 Palaemon carinicauda
TCGTACAAGACATCTACTTACACAAATTAGGACATTACTCCCCGCCCCCCGCCCCCAAGCTCCTCACTCTGGGAGGAGGTGTGCACTCGCCCTCACTAATCTATGATATATGGAGGACATTCCAACCCGGAATAGGCAGGGCATGTACTAAACAGAAATGCAACATAAAATATATATGTATAGAAATCACCCCCCAAAAAAAAACACATCTTCCACAAAAAAAAAATGAAAAATTAAATATTGCATGTAAAAATGTACACAAAACAATACAAATAATTCCAATCATTTCTCATTAAGACTTCTGCAACCAAATCACAGAATACCCAAAGTGGAAAAAAAATTATAGCATCAGGTCTACACAACCTCACCAATAACCTCCCTCTGGTCGAGGGCAATACGGGCTTCTTGGGCGGGACAGGAGTAGGAATAGATATTCCTTCATCCCTTAATTTTACTTGTCCGGGTTTATGGCACAATTTCGCAACATAACTCACACCACCGTTTCACCATTTATTTAAATCACTACAACACTTGCACTTGCAACTTTCAACCGGTGGCCACTAGCCGGTTTCCTGAGATAATCATTCATCTTCCTGCCCTTCTCTTGTAACATTAAGTATAAGGTATTCACATCTACACATTCTTTAACACTGCCTATCCTCAACGCTGAACTTTAATTCCGCGAACACTTGCCATTCGGGAACTGCCCCGGCCCCAGCAACCAGGAATCATATAAATACACGAATAATACAGCATCCACTTGACGGATCTCACTTGACCTATTTAACCACTGATTGTTTTTAGGGTCACTCAACAATGTTATATGTATTTCCACACTCAACAAAAATTACCACAACATTTTACATATAAATTTAGCATCAACATAATACATTGTTATCCTCAATTTTATTTAAAACACGTCGAAAGAAGAAATGAGGTCTGTTTAAACAACAACAACAGCAAGGGAAAGAAAATATTTCTACTCATCAACTCGAGGGATGACACGAATGCAGGGGTAAGGAAGAACACTTTTGAAAACTACCTCTTCAGGCACCACATGTATGTGTGCCTGATGGTGTTAAGATACCGCACCGCTAACAATGCTTTGCATCACAACTGTGTTAGACTTAACCATCTTTACTCGGTATGGACCCAAATACACTGGCTCTAGTTTTTATTTCCTAGGTTGTAATCGTTTCAAATACACACGATCGCCCACAAATACTTTTACCGGTGCGGTTTTGAACCAACCATCATACTTTGAGCTGTGATTTTCATTAGCTCTTTTCAAAAACCTTTCAGTGGTATTCATTACTCTCCTCAATAGATTTAATAAATATACACGGTATTGTTCAGTTGAATAATTTGGCAATTGTTGCGAATTAATGAGTACTGTATATGGTAACACAGCATCCTGTCCATACACTAAAAAGAAAGGCGTGTCCCTGAGCGAAGCATTATATGTAATGTTCAAAGCTAGCTCAGCTGTAGGAAGCATGGCGTCCCGATGAAGGGGGTCATCAGCCATTAAGTAACGCAAAATTTGCACTACTCCCCTATTAAGCGACTCTACTAAGCCATTTGCTGAAGGCCTATATGCGGTCACTCAAAAGTGTTCAATTTTCATCAATTCCGTGACCGATTTCACCACCTTATTTATAAACTCAAGACCATTTTCACTTATCAAAATTTTCGGGCAACCATACCTAGTAATGAAAGAGTACAGTGCCTGGGCTAATGAATTTGCAGATTTATCCAACATTGCATAAGTATGAGTGTACCGAGTAAATGCATCCACAAATACACATATATACAAATGTTGTGTTAACCCAGTAGGAAATGGTCTTACTACATCCATATGCACTCTATGAAATTTAATGGGAACTACAGGCCACTTTCTGGCTTCCGGTACAGTGTTTTTATGTTCTTTGAAACAGTCACAAGCATGACAACCTTTTATATAATTCTCTATAGACTTTTTCATTCCTAACCAAAAGAAGGATTCACGTGCTCTCCTTAATGTTCTATCAATCCCTAAATGCCCTGCATATGGACTTGCATATGCAATGTGGATGGCTCGTTTAATTAAAGAGGGAGGAAGAACTACCCGTGCACAAAATTCCCCTCCCATCTTATCGTAAGCACAACATAAGACATCATTTTCAATAAAAAATTTCTCATGAGGCACATTCAGAAATGACGGATAACTCTCCGATTCCCCTTTAATGACTGCTCGCACTCTTTACATCCATTCCTCTTTTTTTCTGTCCTTCTCGGACTTCTTTTATGTCCCAACCTGCCAATTCAATCAAACCTGCATCATCAGGGCATTCATTCTGGACACCCCTGGTCATGTCCTCGGTCATCCATATATATTCCCCTTCACCGTTCGTATCACTCTCTCTCTCTCCCTCTCTCTCTCTCTCGTTCTTCTGATTTTACTCTCTCTCTCTCTCTCTCTCTCTCTCTCTCTCTCTCTCTCTCTCTCTCTCTCTCTCTCTCTCTCTCTCTCTCTCTAACTCTGTTTTCTGAATGCCCATCGGAAGAATTTATCTCGTTCTCTCTTCTCTTTATTTTGATGGGGGTCTTCAACATTTTGGTTACGTTCTTCGTTCCTCTTTTGTGTCCTAGTTGTTACTCCTATTACTGCAACTCTAGAGAGAGCATCAGCTACCTTGTTAGCTTTACCTTATGTATTGCGAAAAGCCTTTATATTGAACTTTAACAATCTCTCAATCCATCTCGCTTGACGAGAGGTAAAATTATTTTCATAATACAAATCACGTAAGGGGGGATGATCACTTTGCAACTCAATTGACTGACCTAATAAATGCCTCTCTAAACCCAAAGAATAGCCAAAGCCTCTCGATCGAATGTACTATAATTCTTTTTTGCCCCTTTTAATGCCCGGGAAGCAAAACAAATAGGTCTCTCTCTGTCTTTATCATCTCGTTGAGAAACTACGCCACCAATAGCTACGCTATTCGCATAGGTTGTCACTAAAAACAGGCGATCAAATCTAGGATATGCAAGTAATTCATTGCTAATTAAAGCAGCTTTCAAATGGTTAAAGTCCCTTTCTATTTCCTCTCCCCAATTTATTACTTTTTGTTTCTTTAAAGCATCTAAGGGTCTCGCTATCTCTCCAAAACCTCTTATGAATTTACGGTAATACCCAGCAAGCCCAAAGAACCCAGCTACTTCCTTAGAGTTAAGTGGCCTGGGGAAATCTGTAATACCCGCTACTTTACTGGGGCAGGGTTGGATACATTCTGGGGTTATTATATGACCTAAAAATTCGACCTGTTTACAGAAAAATTGGCACTTTGACAAATTTATTTTCATACCATTACGTCGCAATGCTTCTAAAACTTTACGAATATTATTATTATGCTCTTCGGCCGTTTTCCCTGTAAGTATGATATCATCTAAATAAACAAGAACAATATGACCAGTTAAGGGCGACAAAACTGCCATCATTACCCTAGAAAAATGACTTGGAGTATTTTATCACCAAAAGGAAGAAAATCAAACTGAAATAATTGATCATTAGCTATAAATGCCGTTTTACATTTACTGTCTTCCTGAATGGGTATTTGATAGTATCCAAACTTTAAATCAATAGTTGTAAAATATTTACTATCCCGTACCTTCACAAGTAATTCTTTGATCATGGGCAATGGAAATGCATTGTCCTTAGTGACAGCATTCAACTTCCTATATTCAACACACAATCTTACCGAGCCACCCTTTTTCCTAACAGCTACAATTGGAGAACCCCAGGGGGATTCGCTCTCCTCGATTATCCCTTGTTCCCTTAATTTATAAATTTCCCTTTTTATCTCTCCCTGGAAATGAATGGGTACCTTATAAGGCCTTAACCTGATTGGCTCCGCCTGTCCAGTTTTAATGCTTAAGGGAAATCGATCAATCCTCCCGGGTGGTTCATCTCCAATTGCAATTACATCAGAATAATCATTGACAATGTCACTAAATACAGGCTGATATTCTGAGGGACATAATTCTCACGCTTGCATAATCAAATTCTGAGTGCGTTCGTCTGTGCTGGCTGGAGTTGTGGTTCCCATCGTCACATTATAAGCAATTTCACATAACTCTAATTCACACACAGAATCACTTCATAAAACAACTCTTTTATTTAACAAATTGACTATCGTCATATCAGCTCTGTTCTCTTTAATTTCTGTCAAGCCCTCTAATATCATATGGGCCTAATGTTTCCTTCCGTAAGAGGGCGACACGGGGTCACAGATATGTTCGTAAGGGTCTGGGGGGACAACACTTCTCCTCTCTCAGGTACAGCTGTTACCCTACTTGAATGTCTCTCTAAGATAATACACGCACTTACTGTCTTATGACTTTCTATTGGAAAAATATACCCTCCTGCTTTTACTGTTATTGTATCTTTTCCCCCAAAAATGCAAATTTGATTATTAGATATAAAGTCTATTCCTGGAATTTCGAAGGTAGGTATGACAAAGAAATCATGTGTAAACTTCACAGACCCCTCCTTAAACTGGACGATTGATGTATGGTTTATGCATAGTTTATTTACTCCTGGTGTGTCAAGAACAATGGATGCCGCTGGCTGTAATGGATTTGAGGAGAATTTTTTTTTTTTTTTTAATCAATGAAATACTGGCTCCCTTGCGCTCGGATGGATTTATCTTGCAGGTCGATCCTAACTGCTAACATTCCCAGCCGGCTATTACGAGATTTGGGGCACGGGCCAATGACCTCAGCTGCCACTCCGCTGCCTGCTGGTCCTCTCCCTAGTTCTGCGGGGGTGAGGTCGGGGGTACCGATGGAGGTCCCAGTGCTTGCTCTATCGCGTCTGTCGTCACTGCTTCCTCGGCTACTGCATGTGATGTCATGCGGGGGTCCATCGAACTCCCTCGTCTCCCCCTTCCTCTGTTCCCTTTTCCTCGGATGTTGGGAGGGGTGAGGTGTGCGTGAGCCACAGCCCGCCCGCCCTGGGC
>NC_090728.1:99752390-99764890 GCF_036898095.1 Palaemon carinicauda
AAGAATTTTTTTTAATAGTTCTTAATGATAATTACCTAGTTTGTTTTGAGTGTACGTAAGAGACCTTTGGATATTCAGAGATTTTGTATATTGCCGACTGGGGGTTATATAATTTCTCAGAGCTTGGGTATTATTCAAGTGTAACAGATTTATATAAAAACAAACAGGTGAGTTTGGAACTCGGCAGGTTATGTAACTTGCCAGACGTAATATATAATATATATTTTGTGCCCAGACCAGGATCATTATATACTTTTGGTGCCCAGACCCTTCGGATCGAGCGAGTCTGTTTTAGATATTGGTGATAACAGGGCCGTGTTTTGATTAAAGTTTTTAACAGTATAGTGTTGATAGGATTCTGTAGTATTGTTAGGATATATTTTTTTGGAGAGGTATAACACTTTTTGTAAAAGTACAAGATGTCCCTGTTTAATATCCAAGAGTTTTTGAAAAACCCAACTGTTCAGGAATTGTCAGAAGTTAATGTAACTAAAGCTCGTTGGCTCTCTATTTTAATGGCATGTAGTGGCCATGCAACGAGTGGAATGATTAAAGCCCAAATCAAGTGTCTAGCCTTAGAAGCATTGATAAACTCGGGAAAGTTGTCGAAAGAAAATATTGAAGCAACTCATGAACTGTTGGAGGAAGCTGAAGCAGAATTCTTAGTTGAGCAAGGATCAGCTGACCTGGGAACTGAAGGCATGGAAGCAGAAAGGGATGTAGAGGCTGAGATTCGACGAATTGCTGCGGAAGATAATTTGATTAAGTTAAAGAAGATGGTAGAACGAGAAGAAAGAGAGAGAAGACAAGAAGAAAGAGAGAGGGAAATGGAAGAAGGCGGGAAGAAGGAGAAAGGGAAGAAGCCAGAGAGATCGCAAGTCATGCGAGGGAAATGGAAGCAAGGCGAGAGGAAAGAAAGAGAGAAAATTATAAGAAAACGAGAAGGAAGAGGCAGGAGAGATTGCACGACATGCAAGGGAGTTGGGGTTGTTGAAGGCCAGTGCAAATTCGACAACGCAGACAAAAATTACCCCTGTTTTGCACGATCCCGTGTTTAATGCGACGATTGCCCAGAGGTTAATTCCAAATTTCACAGAAGCTCCCGATGAATTCTTCGATCATTTTGAAATGATCGCATTGACGATGGAATGGCCCGAAGATAAATGGTCTGTGTTATTGCAGAGTAGGAAAGGACGCAGTGCTTATCCTGCATTGTCTCAGGATCAGAGGAAGGAGTATCAAGAAGTGAAGAGGAGCGTGCTACAAGTGTATCCGATGACCCCTGATTATTTTAAAGAAAGATTCCGAAGTTTGGGGAAGGACGAGAAGATGACTTTCCTGGATTACGCTTATATGGTACGACGATAATTCTAAAACGTGGGTAGAGGCGGCTAAAGAGATTGAGATGGCTGATTCATAAGAATTGATAGTACTACAACAATATCTATGAGGAAATCCTGAACATATCCGAAAGTACTTGAGAGAGAGAGAGAGAGAGAGAGAGAGAGAGAGAGAGAGAGAGAGAGAGGTGAAGAAATTTGATAAAGCCACTTCTCTGAGTGAATATCATAACATTATCAGTCGTAAACCCTTCTCAGGTATGAAGTTTAAACCATCGTTCCGACGAAGTGTTAAGTAATCGCCGAACCATGGAAACCAGTCCTGTAATACCTATGTGAACAAGTTCAATAGTTACAGCGGAAGTAGCACTGGTACTGTTCCAAAGCATAATGCCATAGTACTATAGCAACAACCATCGAATCGTCCTCCTTCAAGTATCGTGAAAAACGTGCAGAAGGTTAATATTGTCTGTGTTAAGTGTGGCAAGAGAGGTCATATCAGTAAGGAATGTTGATCAAACCAACTGAAAGCAATCGCCCAAATGGTTAAGGATAAATATATATATATATATATATATATATATATATATATATATATATATATATATATATATATATATATATATATATATATATATATATATATATAGATGCGTCGGTAATCGTGTTTGATATAATTTCCATTCTCTGAATTACATGCATTATTTTTCACCCTTTGTTTTATGCCTACACGGTTGTTCTTACGAAAGTTAAATTACAAATACCTCATAAAAACGTATTAAAAATTTTCTAAGAAGAATCCCTTTTGGGTTCAGTGTTTCAACTATATTTTGTTTTCATCAATTGAACATTATCAAGATATATACTGAATGGTAACTTTTAATAAAGAAATAAAAAACATGTTTCCATGACGCATTTTCTTTTTTATTGTATCCATTAAAGACTAGCTTCCTTAATCGAGTCGTGCGGCACGTTCTCCTGAATGTGCAGGTAAAAGGACTAACTTCTGTTAGCTCACCGCAACCTGTTGATAAATGTAAACACAGAACCACTTTCCATCTTATTTGACAGGTTGAAGCCTCGTCTCTCATGCTAATGCCTTCAACATAGCTAAGGGGGTGCTTATAAAATGCGTGTCTTACTTCTTCCCCTACATCTCTCTCTCTCTCTCTCTCTCTCTCTCTCTCTCTCTCTCTCTCTCTCTCCCTTTAAGATTTTTCATTCATGGAAGAAATGAACTCTGTCTCTTTTCACGTTCAAATCGTCAAAGACAGTGAATAGTGAATTATCCATAACCGAATCTCAAGATTCATTCTCATTTCTAAGCGAAAGCCATTTTTTTATTTTTTTTTTTTTTTAGTACCGGGACCGTGATAAGAATATAGTCTTTCAATGAGAAAGAAACGTCGAATAAATGTAAATCTGTAACATAACCATAAATTGCAGCTACTGTATCACTCTCGTAGTTACTATTCAGTCCGCAATCCAACTTTGTCTGTGGCAGAAGATGCCTCCATATCCCAGTTTGAGACCCTTTTTTTATGGGAACTTATGCTGAGTTACATAAAAGTTTACATATATATTTCTATTTACGCCTTTTTCTGGTCCCGGGATTAATATTTTTTAGGGTTTTTTACATACTAAGAGAAAAAAAATCATCATTCTTTTTCAAGGTCAATTTTCATGAATGTGTTTAGAATTTATGTTGTTATTATTCATGTATAAATAGATTTGTTTCATAAGAAGCCTAAAACCACAAATATACATATAATTTATATGTAAACGAATTTATAAAATGAATTGATATAGTCATATATTATCAGCAATTGATAGAACTTAATTAATTTGAGCATATAGATATTAAACATATGAATGAATAACTAATTATAAATACAGCCGAAAATTAGATAAACAAAAGAGTGTTTGAACAGATTCTTAATACAGTGGAAGATCGTGAGACAGACCTGATCATCCCTAGGTTTGGTAAGTTTCGTATGATATACAGTACATCAGCTGCAGGTGCAAAGGTAAGTGAATGTGCTATTTTGCGATAATACGGTATATTTCTACCAATAATGACACTTATCCTTCAATGAATTCAGTCAAAAATAACTAGAAGATATTCAGAGCCCCAATTCTCCAGTATTAAACATAGAAACAAGTGTAGTATCTTATGCATTAATTGAGGAAGATAATTGCCAGGATTAAATCCGTTATTCTGGTCAATGGTTTCGTATAGATAAAAATGTAAGTAAACTATATTCCTTGGTGGAATTTTTTTATTTTCAAGGATACAGAATTCGTTAATTCATTAATTGTGTCCGTATTGTGAGACGAATATATGGCAAATAAAGAAAAAAATATACATTATTCATATTATGAATGATTTACTTGCTTACACAGTTCTAAAACTCTCATGTTATATATATATATATATATATATATATATATATATATATATATATATATATATATATATATATATATATATATATATATATATATATATATACATATATATATATATATATATATATATATATATATATATATATATATATATATATATATATATATATATATGTATGTATGTATATATATATATATATATATATATATATATATATATATATATATATATATATATATATATATATATGTATATATATATGTACGAGGTATGTTCAATAAGTAATGAGAAAATGTCAGTAGAGACAGTAAGTATAATTTGATCAAACTGCTACTTCATGGTGAAATACACACATATATATATATATATATATATATATATATATATATATATATATATATATATATATATATATATATATATATATAGTCTATAAAATGACTAACTGGCAACTTCCTCTCGTTCTAAGTTTGAGTGCAGCGATTTACATGGTGGAACCATTCTGATCCGGTTTGCCAATCTGTGAACACTTGACAAGGTGCAGGGAAACAAGGAGCAACGTTACGCCATCAAATTTTGTGTTAAACTTAAGAAAACCAAACAAGAAGCTTATGGAATGTTAAAGTAGGCTTATGGGGATGAACAGATGAGCCAAGCAAGTTTCTATCGGTGGTTTAACAGATTTTCTGAAGGAAATGAACAGGTTGAGGATGAACCCAGATCTGGAGCACCGAACAGTGCACGCAAGGAGGAAAACATTAACGAAGTGCGAAGGTTAGTGATGCAAGACCGTCAAATAACTGTGAGGATGATATCTGAAGCTGTTGGTATTAGTATTGGCACAGTGGAGACAGCTCTGACCGAAGATCTGAATCTCCACAAAATCTGTGCCAAGTTCGTGCCAAAGATCCTCTCCGATGACCAGAAGCAGTTTCGTGTGGAATGTTGCACTGACATTCTCAAAATGATAGAGGCTGATTCCGGTTTCCTGAATAAGGTAGTGACTTGCGACGAGAGTTGGGTGTTCACCTTCGACCCTGAGAGCAAACGTCAGAGTGCCCAGTGGAAGCACCAGATCTCCCCCAGGCCCAAGAAGGTAAAGATGAGCAGGTCACAAGAGAAGGCCGTGGTCATTTCTTTCTTTGACTCCCAGGGCCTCATTCACGTTGAATGGGTTCCTCAGGGTCAAACTGTCAATAAGGAATATTACCTTACTGTTCTGAAAAGGTTCAGGGAGAAAATGAGGAAGAAGAGGCAACAGTAGTGGAGGAGTGGTCTGTGGTGGTTCCACCAGGACAATGCCCCATGCCACAAGTCAACGCTGGTGACCACCTGGATGGCCGACAGGGGAATGGAAGTGGTACAACACCCACCCTACAGCCCTGACCTAGCCCCATGCGACTTCTTCCTGTTCCCACGCATGAAAGACAGCCTCAGGGGAATCAGATTCCAGTCAACAGAGGAGCTGAAAGAGGCATCGGAAAGTTACCTGAAGGGACTACTGAAGAAGGACTTTGAGGAGGTCTTCCAGGATTGGGGGAGACTTATGCAAGAGGCCATTATTTTGAAGGAGGCAAAGTTTTGTAAGCTTATGAAAATAAATATTGTCTCTCCTGATATTTTCTCATTACTTATTGAACATACCTCGTACATTAATAATTTACGCCGTTTGACTATCCGGGTAAAAGTTGTTCTCATTTCAATGATTATTTTTTCTGTTACACATGTATATGATTCTATACTATTTTATTCGTATGTGTGACGGCCGAGAGAAAGGTTATGACTCAAAGGCAGGATGCAGTCAACTGAGTAACTTTATTATTAAAGAACACTCTCCTTTATACACAAAACCTCAAGGCAACAGGAATTTTCATGTTCGAGAAACAGACAATGTTAGAGAGGAAACACGCAGACATGTTTATTCTGGTTCTTTTTAGCACGAGGGAAGAGCGCAGATACAAGCATAATATATACAAAATAATTTATGTACGATCGTGTGACACACGGTTGGTACATGGCTCCCCCCCTAAAAATGACATACTGTACATGTTAAATAGGGCGCCCTGATCTAGAGAGGCGAACTGTAGGCGGGTCATCTGGCAGTAGATAAGCAAGTTTTAGACAATCAATGGAGACCCAGTCTTCTTTGCCACGAATGTTTAGTAGGAATGCTTTCGGACTGCGTCGGATCATAAGCAAAGGGCCCGTGTAAGGGGGCGTTAGCGGTGGCTTGGTAGTGTCGTTGCGCAGGAAGACGTGCGTTGCAGAGTGCAAGTCTGTTGTTATGTGATGCTTCGCTGGGGGCTTGTAAGTCTAGCGGCATGGAGTAAATGTTCCCACGACGTGACGTATACGCTGGAGATCATCGGAGGAGGTTGTAGAAGGAAAAAATTCGGCAGGGACGACCAAAGGGTCGCCATACACCATTTCAGCTGCCGAGACGTCGAGGGCGTCTTTAGGAGTGGTACTTAGTCCCAGGAGATCCCAGGGAAGCTGAGTAAACCAGTTTGAATCCTTGCAGCGGGACATCAAATCTGCTTTGACGGTGCGATGGAAACGTTCAACCATTCCATTGGCAGCGGGGTTGTAGGCCGTTGTCTGATGTAGGGTGATGTCCAGGAGATTCGCTAATGATATCCACAATTGAGAGGTGAAAGTGGTACCCCTGTCAGAAGTAATATGCTCAGGGATACCAAATCTTGCAATCCATCCAGAGAGTAAGGCTGATGTACATGAGGCGGACGTTGCAGTTTCCGTGGGAATGGCTTCAGGCAAGCGGGTGGAGCGGTCGATGACGGTAAACAGGTAACGATGTCCTTGTGATGTAGGTAGGGGCCCTACAACATGGACGTGAATGTGTGCGAAACGACGCTGAGGTTGAGGAAAGGTGCCCACTCCTGAATCGGTGTGTCGATGTACTTTGGAAGTTTGGCAAGAAGTACAGTTGCGGACCCAATCCTTAGCATCCTTAGAAATGCTGTGCCAAATGAACTTTGCCTTCAGCAGCTGTGCAGTAGAACGGCACGAGGGATGTGAAAGGCCGTGAAGGAAATAAAAAAACTGCCGGCGCATGGGAGCAGGAATCCAAGGTCGTGGTCTGCCAGTACTGACGTCACAGAGGAGGGTGGTGTTGGAGTCGTCGAGGGAGAAGTCTCCCCAATGGAGGGACGTGCAGGATGTCCTACATGCTTGATATTCTGGATCCTTTTGTTGGGCTTCAGCCAGGGCGTTGTAATCCAATCCCAGTTGAACGGCAGCCAACGTGTTTCTTGACAGGGCATCGGCAACGGGATTCATTTTCCCAGGGACATATTGAAGGGTGCAATTGTATGCAGCCACGGCGGAGAGATGTCGGCGTTACTGGGCGGACCAGGCATCAGACTGTCGAGTAAAGGCGTGCGCCAGAGGCATGTGGTCTGTGCGAATGACGAAGGGCGTACCTTCTAAGAAATGACGAAAGTGACAGACAGGCAAGTGCACCGCCAGCAATTCGCGATTGAAGGTAGAAGAGCCCGATTCTGCCTTGGACAGTTTTCTGCTGAAGAAGGCCAATGGGCGGGGCGAGCCGTTGACCACCTGCTCGAGTACTGCACCAATAGCGACGTCGCTGGCATCGGTGGAGAGAAGGAGAGGGGCATGTGGGATAGGAAAAGTGAGAGCTGCAGCAGTTGATAAGGCCTTCTTTGCATTGCAGAAGGCCGCTTCTTGAAGGGGACCCCACTTCAGGTCCTTTGGCTTGCCCTTGAGGGAGGCATATAGGGGAGCAAGAGTGGCGGCAATGGCTGGCAGAAAACGGTGATAATAGTTGATCGTGCCCAAAAACTCCTGCAGAGCTTTGACAGTCGAGAGCACGGGGAAGTTCTAACCGGCTGCTACCTTCTCAGGGAGGGGATGGACTCCTTCAGGAGTGATGCGGTGCCCTAAGAACGATACTTCGTTGGCGCCAAAGGTACACTTGTCGTACCGGACTACAAGGCCGTTTTGTTGCAGGCGGTTGAGCACGATGCGCAGGTGACGGAGGTGTTCCTATTTTGAGTAGGAGAACACAAGTATGTCGTCCACATAACATACACAGAAAGGGAGGTCTCCTAAGATGCCATCCATGAGACGTTGAAACGTGGCCCCAGCATTACGAAGGCCAAAACAGGAGTAATTGAAGGTGTATGTACCAAACGGAGTGGTGATGGCAGTCTTGGGGATGTCTTCTGGGTTCATAGGCACCTGATAATACCCCTTCAGGAGGTCGAGCGTAGAGAAAACCTTTGCTTTGTGCAGGTAGGAGGTCACGTCGGCAATGTTTGGGAAGGGGTAGTGATCCGGTTCTGTTTGCATGTTCAGGCGCCTGTAATCCCCGCACGGACGGAGGGAGCCGTCTTTCCTCAGAACGATGTGTAAGGGTGACGACCATGGGCTGGAGGCCTTTTGGCAAAGGCCCATTTCCTCCATTTCGGCAAACGTCTGTTTGGCGGCTGCCAATCATTCCGGTGCCAGATGTCTGAATTTTGCGAAGACTGGGGGTCCCGTCGTCTTGATATGGTGATAAATACCGTGCTTGGCAGGAACCGTGGGTGTTTGGCGAAGTTCTGGACGGAAAACTTCCGGGTACGACGTGAGGAGGTGTGCGTAGTCATCCGTGGGTGCGCTGATGTGGAGAGCGAGGGTAGAGGGGGCGGGTTGAAGAGGTGTCGACAAGTACGAGTCTGCGTTGACCAATCGTCGCTGGGCGACATCGACCAGAAGGTGGAAATGAGAGAGGAAATCCGCACCGAGGATTGGCATTGTGACGTCAGCAACGAGAAACTTCCAATTGAATTTACCGTTTTCGAACGATAATGTGAGGTTCTCGTAACCGTAGGTGGGTATCGCAGATCTGTTGGCAGCTACCAAGCGGACGTCGGCAGATGTAGACAGACAACGTCGTGTCTTGAAGAGTTTTCCTTGGCAAAAGAGAACGACAAGCAGCCGTGTGTACCAAAAATTGCACCCCCGTTCCTGCATCATGTAAAAAGAAAAGATTAGAAACACGGAAGGCCACCGCCACAAGCGATGGCCTACTTACACGTTTTTTGGCCACTGACAATCTTTGGCACATTTCTTCGCGGTTGCCCCAAATCTGAAGTGGTAGTAGCAAAACTGCGACGGATGGGAGGTAGTAAGTGGCTGTAGAAGTCGTTTGTTGGTGGCTTTGTCGCCGCTTCGGCACGTCACGGGGTAGGCGTGTATGTCCTACGGCATTCATGCCAGCTTTGGTTGACGTTGAATAGGCATCCTTTTCGTTAGGGGTGGAGGCGTTGATGGAGGTCTTGAAGTGGCTGTCCATAAGGGCGTCGGCTTTGGTCATCAAGTCCTTTATGGATAAACTATCGACATCGGGTATGGCAGCGCGTATAGGTCCGGGTAAACGGCGTATCCAAAGGGCACGAAGTAGGTTCACCTCACGAGGAGAGCCGTCTGTGGCAGGTTGAAGGCGAGCGATACTGGTCATTTCCTTGAGGGCAAGCGAAGCCCTTTGGTCCCCCAACGGTTGTTGAGAGAGCTTAAAAAGCTTTGCTATACTGGCGGCTGGCGACGGCGAATACTGCTGCAGAAGGTATGTTTTGAGGGCGTCATACGCTATTGGGGTGTCTCCTTGTTCACAAAGCCAGTCGGATATTTCTGGGAAGGTATCCTCGGGTATCGCCGCGAGAACATAATCTGCTTTGGTGGTTAAGCGAGTCACGCCGTTGATGCAAAACTGGACTTCTGCGCGCTGAAACCAAGCAAACGCCTCTCCGCTGGCAAACGATGAAAGTTTCAATGGAGCAGCCGCAGCGCCAACTTCTGTAGAATCCGCCATAGTACCAACGATGGAGGGGCGAGGGGGGTGGGTGTGGAAGGCGGTGGGAGCGAGTCGACTTCCGGGGTCACCAATGTGACGGCCGAGAGAAAGGTTATGACTCCAAGGCAGGATGCAGTCAACTGAGTAACTTTATTAAAGAACACTCTCCTTTATATACAAAACCTCAAGGCAGCAGGAATTTTCATGTTCGAGAAACAGACAATGTTAGAGAGGAAACACGCAGACATGTTTATTCTGGTTCTTTTTAATGCGAGGGAAGAGCACAGATACAAGCATAATATATACAAATAATTTATGTACGATCGTGTGACACACGGTTGGTACATATGTATCTTTTTCGTTTAGAGTTGAGATTCTGAGCTGAAAAATGAAAATTGAAGAGGTTTCTGCTTAAAAGCACTATAACTTGAAGTTAAGGTGACGCAGATTTTACACATGCTACATGCAAGCCCACCACTTCATGCAAGCATCTACAAACTACAGAGAGAGAGAGAGAGAGAGAGAGAGAGAGAGAGAGAGAGAGAGAGAGAGAGAGAGAGAGAGAGAGAGCTTACGAATTGATATTCTTAAAATGGCATATTAGTACTGATCTATTTGAAATTGATAAGAATATCTGATATTCTTGAAAAATTTTGTAAATAAATTGCAGGACAAAGAAAAAACAGTTGTTAGAATTAATTTAACTAGAGTTAACGGTTGCATTCTCATTTGAGTTTTTAGAGACACCACGTTCTTTCTACACATCTAGTTTTAAAGTACTTTTACATCTCTATACTCATGTCATCAATCTTTTATTAATATTATGACATCATTGAAACCCATTTCCTGATTGGGCATTATGTCTTTATTATATTTAACCTGATTGCAAACTAATCTAATTTAAAAAATTTTCATATAGTACTTCCAATATTATATTTTTTTCTGGAATCTCTATTCAGTTATATTAAATTTTTCCATTTTCATGGAATTTGGCAGAACGTCAAGATCTGCATTTAATCATCTGTTGATTCGAATTTTATAATAACTCTTTCTCATTCAGAGTGGGTAACTAAAGATTGCTTTATGATATAATAAAGCCAAATCATAATCGAATAGCTGCCACTTATATTCCAAAAGATGAACTTGAGCCATAATATGTTTATCTTATTTGTCAAACATTGTTCCCAATTTCTTTTTCATGATTTTTTTTTTCCCATAAAAGGCATTTCCAAATGTTTAAATACAAATTAGATGAAATGGTTAACATGTTCTACTCAGTTTAAAAATCGTGAAGTCTGTAGAAGCTAGTGATTTGATAGTTGAAAACATGACTTTGATTTCAATATAAATTACGATAAATTCTTGATATCACCAATACTTAAAACCAATTTGGTAATATCTTTCACATAAAGGAGACGAATCTAAAAGAAAAGTAGAATCGATTAGAATGGTATAAAACAATGTAAATAATACAATTTTTGATACGTATGTGAAACAATGGCTTACTGTCACCGACAACCTCTCTTGGATTCCCAGATCACAGTGACCCATTCCATCTCATGTAAAGCTTCCAAGTATAGGCTCCTCCTTACGCTCAATCCTTCTACAGTACTGTATTTTGTTTTATACTAGTAGTCAGAGGCGAAGTATTGAGGAGTTTAAGGGAGTTTTATTGTAGGTTTTTGCTGCAAAGCGGAAAGGTTGCCAGCTCTATTTTTTTTTTTTTTTTTTTTAAAGTGGATAGTCACATGAGCTTCTACTAGAGTTACTAAACATCAGAGATCGGCAAAAAAAAAGAAAAAAGAAAACGGATAAGCGAAAGTCTTTGAAGAAATATACGTAATCCATGCCGGAAGGGTTATCTTCCTCTAGATATTGATAATTACTGTTAGAATCTGTATTATCATATAGACAAAAAATAGATTCAATTTTGGGAAACTGTGGTAATAGTTTTTTATTACAATTTCCATTATTATTGCAGAGACTGATTTGTATTAACTATGCTTAGGTATGAGGTGCTGCACAGAAAGTTTACTTTCAAGCGAGAACAAATACAATTTGACTATAAATGAAACCTTTTCTTGTACAACCAAGAAGCGTAAATGACGAGCTACCCTAAAAACTGACTCTTTGTTGTGGACTTTACTTAAACAAGTAGGCTTCGTCAATTACTGCCCAAAGGGAAAGGCAACCCTTTTGGTTGATGTGTTTGACAGTAAGCAGAATAATGGTGAATGTTTATACAAGCTAGTCAGTTTTTCGGTTCCGTGAAAATAAAACGGCAAACCTTGAGGTTTATTGTGGTGTAGACCCAAATGGTCCTGTTTCCATTTTTTTTTTTTTTTTAAACAGCTTATTTCTTAGCTCCCAAGTTATTTGTTAGTTTTTGCGAGTTAGAAAGAAGAGGTTGATTTTTTTTTTTGTACTTGTTAGAAAATGGCTAATATTACTCCATTGGGTGAATTTGTTTGTAGTAACTCTAGCCCTGCTGATTATACCCCAATTTCCATAACACTCTTGCGTCTTTTGGCCAACGTCCAAATAAGTAAGCTGAAGGTAATAATTTGTTCCTTACTTTGCAGTTTACATTTTGCAACGGCCTTGAAGCATGTGATGCCCTTCTTATAATTTACACTGCTATACAGAAATCTCTTGATAGGCCTTGATGTTAGTACTACCTTTGACCTGCTTAACCATAAGGACTTTGTTTTAAACTTCACAGATGGGAGTAGGTGGAACTTTTCTTAGCATAATTTTTTTAATTTTGAATAATAGATTGCAGAGAATAGATGTTAATGGGTACCATAGTGACTATAGGAATGTGATATCTGGTGTTCCTTAGAGTAGTGTTTTCGGCACAATACTTTTCATACTATATATTCATGATATGTGGTTTGGCCTAGATAACAAACTTGTTAAATATGCAGATAAT
>NC_090728.1:99772390-99782390 GCF_036898095.1 Palaemon carinicauda
ATCGATTACTAAAACAAAATCCATCTAAAGAGACATAACATCATAAAACTTCACACATACGAACACAAACACACACACACACACACATATATATATATATATATATATATATATATATATATATATATATATATATATATATATATATATATATATACATATATATATATATATATATATATATATATATATATATATATATACATATATATATATATATATATATATATATATATATATATATATATATATATATATATATATATATATATATATTGGTTCAATGATATGGTGACTTCACCACCAAGGTTTGGATACACAACCAACCAGCGAGTGGTCGTGTCTGAATAGTACTGTGCCTCCCTTTACCTCACATTTGGCATATTATGTTGTAAATGGCTACCAGCATCTACTAAAGAATTGCCAAGAAACAAGAGTGCTATACAATTTTATTACCTCCCTTGTTAAAGGGTATTACGGTACATAAAAAAGTGTTTAGTAATTTATATATCGCATAATATTCTACGATTGCATGGAATAAAAACCTAAAATAGAATAAGAGAACCAAAATCCTTATCATCTATCCTCTGAGGGAAATTTCTCCTGTGCCCCCTTTCGTGAAATATGCGTTTAGTATATTTTATCACTTAAAAGAACTCTTCCTATTCATCCTGCTTGCATCCTATAATCATGTTCATTTGTGCACTATTAAAACAAACGTTTTCATCACGGATGCCGATATCTTCATACAACTTGTCATAAACTTCCTTTTGATAGTTTTCTATTTTTGGAGTATTTGGTGTTTCCCTTTTATGTTAGTTTAAAATAGGTGCACTTTCGGAGCTTGCCATGCATTGATAAACTTATAAATCGGTATTTTGTCTATAATTATACGTGCAATAGCCATCAGTATAAGCTCCGACAAAACAATTAAAGTTTATGTGGGCTCACAGTCATGCGAAAAGTACCAATCGTATGCATTTTGGCCTTTATTGATAGGAAATGATTGCTGCATTTTAGTCTATCAGATTTATTTTAACTCTCCATTTCCCGAATGCTCTGTTGTTACCGAATATTGTGATGGTTACAAACATACAGAGTGAAATCAAATACATCATAGATAAAATGAAATGTTTTATATATAGTCATATCTGTTTTTGGAGATTGAGAGCCTTTCAAGATAAATACCACCATATTTTGCGAATCTTTTCACTCATTCCAATGGGTCGTGAAAGCCTATTAAAAACGTGGGGTAGGAGTTAGAATCTCGCTCGAGCCCAATAGCTTCCAGTAGAATTCGTGAACTCGAAATCCTGGTCAACTATTATTGGGGACTAAGGAGGATCTCATAGATCTACAACAAGTAGAATAGTCTACTTGATTTAAGTTCAATTCCTCCTTTACTTACAAAGGCCATTGTTGAATCGCTATCTCAGTTACGATGGCAAATAATTTACGTTTTCTGGATTTTTCTAAGTCACACAATGATGACCCATCGCTCACAAATAAGTGTTCTAAAGATTAAGGGTACATTTGTTCACCACTGAGTCGTCAGTAGCCATTAGCTGGCTCTCTGGTTTTACCTTGCGTTCAATATCACCAACTGAATCCCTTAATTTGACTTTTTTTTTTTGGACACTTTCTCATCTTCTTATGCACTCCTATGTCGGAATCACATAGGAAATGACGTGAAACGAGAAACAGAAACGCCAAAATGTGAAACTTCTCACGTAACATGTCTCTCTGTCGCGTAGTCGTAGGCGTGTGCCCACGCTTGTTAGTAGACTAGATGGATTCCTTGGATGATGACGTATTGACACAGAAGAGGAGAATTTAAAAGTTAACTTTTGGTAACTTGATGACATAGAAAGATGAGAAAAAAATCTAATAATTTAAGAATGTCATACAATACATGTGAGGACCTGAAGTCAATAGTGCTTTCATACTTGCAATAGGAAGATTAGAATTGGCAAAAAATATCAGCAGATGAAAAATTAATCTTGTTTCTCAAGTGATTTTGAAATCAGTTTTAAAGCTGACAAGTAAACGCAAAAACATAAACAAACAACACAACAACAAAACACACGATCATACTAAACAACATCACCAAAACAATTACTAACACCAAAATAACACTTACAACAACAGGTTGAACAGAATGTATTATTTGAAAATCATAATTAAATCTTATTATTTGAGGATGCAAAAATCACCACGGTAAGTTGAAAACGATACACTTATCATTTTTCAAATCAAAATTAAATTCTATTCTTATTTATAGCAATAAAAACACACATAACAGCAGATTGAACACAATGTATTTCTTGAATTATAGGCAATAATAGGCTTATTGAAATAATATAATTTTTTCTTTTAAAGAAATAAACAAAAAAGAACAGCAAGTTAATCACAACGTATATTCTTTCAAAATTAAAATAAAATTTCTTTATTTACATAAATGAAAACTGCTGCTGAAGAACACAGCTTTGTCCGATACGCGACATGAAAGCAAGAACTACCTATCAAAAGGTGACTGTTTTTTGTCTTTTGATTAAAATTGTTGTAGGGAAATAGGACATTGCATTATCCGTTGATAGATTGCCTGCACGCCCTGCTAAAGGCTTATCTAGGTATGTGTTACTAAAAATTTTGCAGGGTTTCTAATATTCCTAACATTTCCCTTATTCAACTTGAAACAGAGGTTTGTCACTTTCTCTTCAAGTGAAATATCGTTCACTACCCCCTGTTGCCGTTCCTTAGCAACTTCAGAAGCTCCTTGGTTATCAACTGCTCACTATCCTCCTCAAGAAGATCGCTGATGTTGTCCCTGTCCACCTCCAACCCGATTGTCTTGCACAAGGACACAATTTCATTATTAACTGCCTCCTCTTGCATGCGTTAGAACAAATTGAAAACACCTGCAATGCAATCAGGTCACAATCCCCTCCATGCAAAACGGAGGGTTAGCTTGGTGACCACTTCCCAGACCTTGAATATTATTTTAAGGTAGCTGATAAAGTAATTTTTTTTTTTTTTTCAAAACTCTTGGAGAGAGAGATTAGTCACTCCGGTCACCTTGAGACATTTCAGGAACATTGCCTTCCGGTACAGTTTGAGATCACCTGCTGATCCATGGGTTGAAGAATTGGAGTGGTGTTGAGAGCAGAAACTTAATTTTGATGAATTTGTATTCCTCTGTCATGTTTGTTAGGTTTTTGTTTTACTAGTTCAGAAAGTCAATCAAGAAAATCCCTTATCTCAAATGCTCTAACTTAGAGTTCTTTTAGGACTACGACTTAGATAGCGGTAACAAAGTTATACAAAAAAAGTAAAAAGATTAAATGATACGAATGGCTTACAAAACTATAATTTTATTACAAATATTAATAGACATTCAGAGCATGGGTCCACATTATATATATTTGTTTCCATCAAGTGAATTAGTAACACTTCATTTTGTTAACAGTAAGTTATGTTAATGTTTTAGGTAACTCAGTAGTTAGAACAAATGACTATACAGTGATTATTCAAACCCAAAATAGTACTAGGCTTAGACAGTTAACAATTCATTTCATTAAAACAATTCATATACAAAATTTCACCAGGCTCAAACAGTTATTATACTCCCTAATTGGACGTCGACCTGTTCGAACCTATTATAAGAAAAAATAACTTTTTCCAGGAACCAAAAGGAACGGGTTTAGGCTGACGGCGAGACCTGCTTTGTGGAGCCCCTGACTCCTACTTTCGACTCCCTTCTAGCCATCATTGCGGCTTCATTCGTCATCATCTGTCCGTCCGTGCCGATCCAGCACGTACAGTATATCCTACTTCTACAAATATTACCCGGAGATCTTTGCACCTCTTATAAGAGTTTTACATCGGATGGCAGAGCGATATTGCTTCAGCTGTACTATTATGGAGAACTGCAGATGCCAGTACGCGGCTGTGCGTGGTACGAGTTTGTAAAGTAATAAAAAAAAAAATATAAAGAATCTGGGTGAGTCAAAGTGGTTTCACTGGGTAACAGTATGAAGGTTGGCGAAGAGTTGGCGTACCAGTGATGCACTGAATACGTATTGGGGCCATGTAAGGTCTCGTATGGAAGAAGGAAGTGGATCCTTGAGATAAATCAAATAAACTATACGTAAAACCTCGAATGAGTTCGGAATAGTTACGCAATGATCTCATACGTGAAAATGTACAATTTAGGACTAATTACTCATAATTACGGGCTGACTACGTACCAGACTGTTCGAACCAGTCCGCAGCCAAAAATTAAGTGTTTAGTTTTCAGAAATGTACTTTGGACAGCCTTTGAAAGACCTGTACCACTAAGTAAAACATAGGACTGAATATGTAGCATCTCAGCCTCTGGTTCAGATAGCCGCAGACAGCCAAATTTCTCATCTGAGCCTGTACGAGGTTATACGAAATTTGGTGTGAACCCCCCATTCCCGGCTGCCATCGCATTAGAGTCCATAGTCTGCCTAAGTTGTGGGTAAAAAACCTCAGTTCCGAATGCTTGTAAGGGTATTTGTAATGAAAGAACTTAATGTTTACATAATTTCCTAGGATACTACTAAGATTATACATAGCCACTTTATAAAAACACTTACACAAAGAAACTCATATTTACGAAGATATAATTTAATTTCTGAACCGGGGCTCTTTTTGGTGACGTCAGTTTCTTTCTAACTTCCAGACATGCTCGATTCTATTAGTTCTGGTCGCTTCTAGATTTCTTATATTGCATTAGATTTTTATGCAACGTAGTAGATTTATCAAGAATCACCCTTATTTTTTTTTTACTTGATATTTATGTATATAGGACTAAGGTCCATTAAATAATGATAACAAGAGGATAATAATGATAATCATGGTAATAATATAACTAATACTATTACTACTCATATCACTAATTATTTTAAGCTCTTAAGACATACCCTTCATAATCCTAAGCTCCAGAGATTATTTCTAACTATGTTGCCTTCAATGGCTGGAGGATGGGTATGAGCATTGTTCATAAGAAACAAGCTTGTAGTGGAAGTCTCTTGTCCAAGAGGTACTTTTTGCTTTCAGGACCAAATTCCTCACAGACCCATTTCAAAAACAAAATACATATCTCTCAAACCTTATTGTATGACCTTTACATGATTTTGCTTGCTTTTTCTACACTTCGTGCTTTTTAAAGGCTCGTGGATTCTCTGAGTGATACACTAGGAGAGGCTTGCTTTTGCAATTCTCGTTAGCATTATCCCAGAACAGCATGGTTAAACAGTCTTTCATGATCTTGTGACCAGAAAGTGTCTTCTTTTCTGCAGTTATGAATGTTGTCTTGGGCATCTTCGAAAACAAACTGATCTCATAGAAAATCAAAACTTGCTGCGGCATTTGAGACTTGGATTCCATGGGTATTTCAAATTTAGACACAGAGGCCTCTGCCCAGACATTGGAGCTCGCTGCTTTGCCATGTCGCTCAACACTATGGATGCCTGTTCTTCTCTTGAAGTTTTCAAACCAGCCACGGCATGCTTTGAATGTTCTTTATCTTAGATATATCTGTCTCATTTCTCATCAGGTCAGCGTACAAAAAGTTTGACTATTCAGAAATTACGCTTTCAGTTATTTCATCTCTTGATAACTGCTTCTCACTGATCCACATGAGAAGCAAGTACTTGACATTACCTAGAAAATGAGGCCATTGTTTCATCAAAGTGAGCAACCCCTTTGCAGCATCAATTTCTTTGATTTTTTTCAGTCTTGTGCAAATCGCCAACATTCTTTGATTGTACATTTTTGGAAGGATTCAAACATTTTTATCTTGATCATGTTTCTCGATAATTTCTTTTTTTTTTCATAGCTGATGTTATCATTGCCTTCTTTCCTTCTTTCTTTATCACCTTGGGGACCATTGTCTAAATACTATATTGTATACTGTTAACATGACGAGAACACTACATATCACAATTCGATAAATGGTATGTAGCCACAAATTTACAGAAGCACTCTTGCCAAAATCGCTTACAAGATAATGCAAGGTGATGCTGGTATAAGTTTTGTTGAGAGAGTGAAAGAGTTAGGGTATGACCAGGCGTGGGTGGGATGCAAGCAAAGGCTAAACAAAAGGGTGTAAAAATCATATGAACACTACGTGAGTGGCACAAGGGTACTACATTATTATTATTATTATTATTATCATTATTACTAGCCAAGCTACAACCCTAGTTGGAAAAGCAAGATGTGCTAAGCCCAAGGGCTCCAACAAGGAAAAATAGCCCGGTGAGGAAAGGAAATAAGGAAATAAATAAATTATGAGAATAAATTAACAATATATCATTCTAAAAACAGTAACAGCGTCAAAACAGATATGTCCTATATAAACTACTAACAACGTCAAAAACAGATATGTCATATATAAACAATAAAAAGACTCATGTCAACCTGGTCAACATAAAAACATTTGCTCCAACTTTGAACTTTTGAAGTTCTACTGATTCAACTACCCGATTAGGAAGATCATTCCACAACTTGGTAACAGCTGAAATAAAACTTCTAGAATACTGTGTAGTATTGAGCCTCATGATGGAGAAGGCCTGGCTATTAGAATTAACTGCTTACCTAGTATTACGAACAGGATAGAATTGTCCAGGAAGATCTAAATGTAAAGAATGGACAGGGTTATGAAATATCTTATGTAACATGCATAATGAACTAAATGAACGACGGTGCCAAAGATTAACATCTAGATCAGGAATAAGAAATTTAATAGACTGTAAGTTTCTGTCCAACAAATTAAGATGAGAATCAGAAGCTGAACACCAGACAGGAGAACAATACTCAAAACAAGGTAGAATGAGAGAATTAAAACACTTCAGAATAGATTGATCACCGAAAATCTTAAAAGACTTTCTCAATAAGCCAATTTTTTGTGCAATTGAAGAAGACACAGACCTAATGTGTTTCTCAAAAGTAAATTTTCTGTCGAGAATCACACCTAAAATTTTAAAAGAGTCATACAAATTTAAAGAAACATCATCAATACTGAGATCCGGATGTTGAGGAGCTACCGTCCTTAACCTACTTACAATCATACTTTGAGTTTAGTTAGGATTCAGCTTCATACCCCATAATTTGCACCATGCATTAATTTTATCTAAATCTCCATTTAGGGATTCACCAACCCCAGATCTACATTCAGGGGATAGAATTGATGTAAAGAGAGTAGCATCATCTGCATATGCAACAAGCTTGTTTTCTAGGCCAGACCACATGTCATGTTATGTATATAGTATGAAAAGTAATGGGCCAAGAACACTACCCTGTGGAACACCGGATATCATATTCCTATTCTCACTATGGTGCTCATCAACCACAACTCTTTGAGATCTATTACTTGAAAAATCAATAATAATGCTAAGAAACGACCCACCCAATCCTAACTGTTTGAGTTTGAAAACAAGGGCCTCATGATTAACACGGTCAAAGTCAGCACTAAAATCAAGGCCAATCATACGAACTTCCTGACCACAAGCAAGGGATGTCTGTACAGCATTGGAGATTGTATGAAGGGCATCACATGCTCCAAGGCCTTAACGAAAACCAAATTGCATTTCGCGCATTGCATACAACAGTAGTCTTGTTAGTATTTTTCTACAATAGATACGAATAAGAATGGAATATTTTGCTCACAGACCGATAAAATTATTTGAAATTTCATGCTATGTATATCGATTTGCTCATATTCTGAGTTATTCTTAAATCAATGTATTACTGTACCTACACACATGTAATAGATATGTGCATAAATATACATACACGCACACACACATGCACACACACACACACACACACACACACACATATATATATATATATATATATATATATATATATATATATATATATATATATATATATACATATATATATATATATATATATATATATATATATATATACATATACATATATATATATATATATATATATATATATATATATATATATATATATATATATACACACACACACACACATATATATATATATATATATATATATATATATATATATATATATATATATATATATATAGATAGATAGATAGATAGATAAGGTTTAGCGTACTTTATTTCATAGGAAAAACAGCAAAGAAAACGTTTTTCTTACGTATATCAAAGATATGTTAAATAAAGCTGAAAATAAAGAGACGTATATATTTCGAAGGAACACAATTCCTTCAATCTTAATAACCTTATTGCTTTATCTTTATGGTTTCTCACTACCATCGTAACTTTACTTTTTTCTCATAAATTTTGCTTACAAATACTTTGAAATTTCTTACATTTACAGTAGATATAAACTGTATCATATTCCATTCAAAAGGCAATTTCGTATTCCATCACTTAGCAGGTAAATCTGATGATCTTTTTTAAATTCCTCATGTAACTATTCATAAAGTTACCAACATATCCATGGTGAATATATAGCACATACCATTTCCTACAGCAGAACAGTCGCCTTTCTGTATACAAATTTCAATACACTCTTCATTTTGTTCATAGAAACTTTCAATCTTAATAATTTACTTCTGTCGCCAATATCTTCAGCACTCTCCATATACACTTATGACTGTTCAATCATATATTTTTCATTTATCCAATTGCATTAACACATTTTCCTTTACAGCCAGCCTAGCATTGCTTGACATTAAACACTTGGTCTAAACATCATTCTTGTCTAAATCTAACTTATAAGCTACTATCAAAATCATCTGCTATTTCTCTACCATCTGCCTCACTTTAGCAGTCCCATTTCTGTTATACAGGTTAAGTATTTTGAATGTGATGTGAGGCTCCTATTTTTCTTACAGTCACCTTTAAACTTATTTTACTAAGGACCTTTCAATCCAACCATTCATTCCAATCATGCTTGCGTACCCTGATTATTGATCAGATCAAACTTTCATCACCATGCCTCAGGAACTTAACGTTATCCCATCAATATTTTATTTCTCTTCATTATTTATTCACTCAATTGCTCTCGTGATATCATCGATCATCTGTTGCACAAAACACTTATCGTAAGGTTTCTGCTGAAAAAAAAAAAAAAAAAAAAAAAAAAAACTTTTCTTGCCCTATCAGTCGAAACTGGGGTATTGAAAGCCAGTTAAAAATGTAATCAATGTGTCATGGCGAAAGTTAGGGATTTATATAACTCCGTGCCTTGTATATTCTAACTAGTCGATGCAGATATGGTACACTACCTTATTCGGGTAACATAATGGCAAAGTAGATGCAATGTGTAATAAATATTCATTAGCGCTAAATGCAACAAATGAATATTTAAAAAAAAAAAAAAATTCGATCCCCAATTTCAAGCTTTTTCATAGAGAAATCATGCTTTTAAACAAGAGGAAATATTGATCAAATGAACTGTGAAAAACACAACACAGAAAAAAACTGACATAGAATAAAAAATAAAAGTTATTCACATTTGAGATAGGGTAGAGAAAATAAATGAAAGAAACGATAGAGGAAAATAACTGCACAGAAGATGGATGACGAATATGCCTTTTTATGTTTTTGTGAATGCGTTGTATACGGAATAAAAGAATTATTAGGTTGACTGTTCTTAATTTTTGTAATGTATGCAACACAGAATTCTATTTCAGTGAACATTAAAGTTCTGCTCTGAATATGAGTTCTTTGTTTCTTCGTCTTTGAACAAAAATGTTTTGTAAAATCTATAAAGTGTTTGATAATCCTAACAAGCAATGAAATGGTTTATTTCTTAAGATCAGAGTGGTGAAAATGAGGTAATTCAAGTCTTCGGAGTGATATAATTATATCACTCCATTATTTATGGCATCGATAACCATAGGCAGTGGGACGCCATTTTACATAGATCGACCAACCCTTTCACTTGCATAATTCTACCAAAACATACTTTTGCATGCACTCAAGGTAAACAAAATGAGATCGCAGCCTGATGGTTT
>NC_090728.1:99787390-99799890 GCF_036898095.1 Palaemon carinicauda
CACACATCTAGTAACTAAGCTCTCACCTCTCACAGTAAATGAATATCCTCTGAAGAATACTTATGAATTTTTAGAGTTGATAAATTCTGTCGAATATGCAAATAACCGTTATGTGCAGCTTCGACATAGAAAGTTTGTTTATAAACATTCCTTTAAGAGAAACATTGGAGATAATTCTTGAACAACTTTTCCCTAACCCAGAGAACATTTTCGAAGATTTCAATAACAAACAATTCAAAATACTATTAGAACTAACTACCACTACATCCAAATTCATGTTTAATGAGACGTTATAAGATCAGGTAGATGGAGTAGCAATGCGATAGCCGTGTGGACCTACCTTGGCAAATATATTTCTATGTTATTGTGAAGGGAAATGGCTGAGTGATTGTCCTGTGGAATTTAAGCCTTTTTTGTACCGTCGATATGTAGACGATACATTTTTACTTCTAAAAAATTTAGGTCATATAAGCTAGTTTTTATATTTTTTAAATACAAAGCATCATAATATAAAATTTACGAAAGAAAGTGAACAAAATGATATTTTGCCTTTTCTCGATGTTTTGGTCTCTCGGAAACATAATACCTTTCTAAACCTCAATATTTCGAAAAACATTTTTACGGGACCAAGAATCTACAAAATTAATTCAATAAAAACGCTGTTATATAGATGTTATCGTGTATGTAAAAACTTGTCTGGGGTTTCACGAGGAAGAAAAATTTTTAAAATCCTTTTTTATTAACAAGGGGTTCCCTCTGAACCTCTATTACAATCAAGTCAAGAAGTTTTTAGGGAAAAGTTAGTCAAAATTTTGCAATTCAAACGGCCAGTAAGAAAGAGTTATGTCTCCTTTCCGTACTATGGCTATGTTTCGGAGAGACTAAGAACAGAGGTTATGAGTATTGTGGGGAAGTGTTATCCCCATTTGGAGTTAAAAACAAATTTTTACTAAGAAGCTTTCAGATGGCTCACTTTTTGAATATAAGGGGAGTCTACCTAGTCCCTTGCGTTCCAGTGTCATATGCACTTTTCAATGTACACTCTCTAATGAGTGCTACACTGGAAGCACATCTAGACAGCTTCAGTGTAGGATTTCGGAGCACATGGGGACATGGTACGAACCAATATACCTTTAAAGAAGAAACCAATTTCAGCTATTTATGGCTACACATTTAAATCTGGTCATGTAATTTCCAAGGAAAATTTCAAAATTACAGACAGACAGTAGTGTCAGCCAACTGAGAATCTTGGAATCTTTATACATTTTAAGACATAACCCAGCTTGAATGAGGGCTTACCTATTCAGTTGCCGGTGACCCATTGATCCATTTTCTGGTCTGGGGTTGCTGCTCTGGATGGGTGGTCATCCTGCGGGTGACTAGGTATATTAGTAATAAGTCTTTTATGTGGTTTTATGTTCTTTGATTGGTTTGATTTTAGAGCCAGTTGGGCAGTTCTTGGAAGTATATCTTCCTAATTATGTACTTATGATGATTTTTATTAATTTTATTAATTCTACATAATGATAATTGCAGATAGGCTGAAGACAGAAGTTATGTCGAAAGCTACGAAACAAAGATGATAGCAGCATTGAACATTTTATATATATATATATATATATATATATATATATATATATATATATATATATATATATATATATATATGTATATATATATATATATATGTATATATATATATATATATATATATTTATATATATATATATATATATATATATATATATATATATATATATATATATATATATATATATATGTATATTCGTTTATATATTCAATCTTTTATCTATATGTTTGTACGCGTGTAAATATGGTTATGTATTATTACGTTGATACAGTTCTCTTGTAGCACTTGGAGAACAAGTAGAAAACAACATGTATGAAAAGCGAAAGACTTGTGTGAGCTGGTTACCATATCTAAATAGAGGAAAGTAGCCACCGAACAATAACAAGCTAACCCTTTGAATGAAGAATGATTTTTCTGTTTTCTTGGTGCTGTCAGGTGTATGGGTTAAAACAGCAAATGTGTAAAAGATAGACAAGACTATTCGGTTTGAGTGTATGTAAAGAAAAAATAGCCGTAAACAAGTTGGCATGACCTTATCTGTAGCTGTCTCTTGAAAAGTGGGATCATCTAGCAACTTATGTATTGATATGGTAGACACCATTGTATTTTTTTTTCTTTGCAGCCACCATTTATAAAGTGAAGGCTCCAAAGAAAAATAAAGGTATAGATCTACCAAATTCATTTTACATAAACTGTGTCCTGGTCAGTAATACCTTAATTCTGTCTGCGGTTAATAAGACTAGAATTCTCTTTCCCATGAAACGTTATTTCTCCTCAAAGAGAAAAGTGAAAGAAAATGTATTTCTCTTTCTTCTCTAAGAGTCTTCCAAACACAGCCAAATCGATACAAACACGCTTGAATGAACAATACGGACTTTCTTATCAACTGTAATTGCGCACCTATAATGCGGTAACAGCCTCATGATTATCATGACCTTAGATGTGATTGAGCTGGGGATGGAAGTCGACACTTGATATAGAACACCGATTTGTAAGTTGTGATATGAGCAAGACCCATGCTGTTAAAGGGTCGCTTGTGATGTATGGTCTCTAATATACTTTTATGATTTGGTGCCACATAGCAGATAGACAATGCATTATATTCATACAATCATCTCTCTCTCTCTCTCTCTCTCTCTCTCTCTCTCTCTCTCTCTCTCTCTCTCTCTCTCTCTCTCTTAATATCGACTAGTTCTATGATGAAATATATGATGTCGCGGTGTGTAATGATTCATTCAATAGAATAGAACTATGATTATGAAGTATTGAGAGATAAAACTAATGTTATTGGGTATAGAAGCAATATTGCACGAATAGCTTCTAGAAAATAATTATTTTCTTGCAGAATTAATGTCTATGCTTAAAGGCATTTCGTTATCAATAACTCTGATATACGTTATTTATCCAGGCATGTATTGTTATAGTTTCATTCAATCAAGATCTACTTGACTGCACTCTCTCCACCTCTTCGCACATCTCATTGAAGTTGCAAATATTAAGGTTCACCTTTTCGATCTTTCCGCTCCCTTTACCTATGTGAATTTATCTGTGTCATTTCTATTTCCAGAAATATTTAACTTATTTTTTTTACAATAGTAATTGAACTACATAGACACGTGTATCCATGGGTGACCAAGAGTATGTATTGTATCCTGTGCTGCGTGCACATACTGGTGCATATATGTGACTAGATCAAAGTTATGCATTCCTTATCTTGTGACTATTTGTTAAAAATAAAAAATAAAGAGATAACCATCAAATGGAAATGACACCAACTGAGATACTTACCTTTTAAACGTCGACCAAATTTATGCCATTATCAAACATGGTGTGCTATAACCACCACTCCCCATTTATGCATTTTTTTTTTATTCAAAATGAAAACAATTCTACTTATACCTTCCGTTCATTAACTTTAGTGTATCATTGAAATCATCTCTCTCACTAGAATGGAGATGTTATCATCCTTTAACACATTCCATTAATTTTTATTTTCTATTTCAACGAGGCTCTGAATGTTTCACGCTTAGATTAATTTTAAATAGATACACTTTTGGTGTATTCTATGCCTCGATGTACTTCTAAATCGATGCCGTCTCTATTATCGTACCAGTAATAGCCATGAGAGAAGCTGCCAGAAAACTATAAAAGCTCAATTGGGATCACCATCGTGCGGAAATTACTAGTTGTTTTCGTTTTAAACGCTCCATTGATAGGTGATTATCACGGCACTTGCATTCATTGGTTTTCTTTTACTTTTCCAGCTATTTTCCCCTGTGAAATGTTTCCTTTGTGGAAATTGAAGAGAGCTAGTTGCTCATAAAATAGAGAAAGCTATGTTTAAACTACAGTAATGATATCTTTTCATTTCACTGTTTTGAGAAAACATGAATATTTGCAGCGGGAGCCTTTATTCTTTTAGTAAACATTTGGTTACGGTAAATGTAACTGATATGTCTCTGTTAAATATTGCTACACGGGTTTCCAGGGCTACATGTGAGACCAGTGGGAAAAGGGAATTTTCGTCTTGTATTCTATATTCAGATTCTCGACTTTCTTTACCGTAGCGCAGTCTTTCTTTATGCAGATAGATGAAGATGTGTGCTCTTGCTTTTCCAAGAGAAGCTTGCGGGATTTTGGTTTATTATGATCTGTTACTTATATTGCAACAAGAGCAAACACTTAAACGTAAAATAATGGACCAATTTAAGTATATATATATATATATATATATATATATATATATATATATATATATATATATATATATATATATATATTCATATATATACATATGTATATATAAATATATATATATATATATATATATATATATATATATATATATATATATATATATATATATATGTATGTATATAAATATAGTATATATGTGTATATAGCTTCATAAGGAGAGATGAAAACCACTGAGCACTTTATTATAGACACATCGAGTATACTGTATATACACAATAGTTTCTGGGAAGAAGGTCACAAAATACAACATGCTATTTCTTGTCCAACCGGCAACCGGTTCTGTGAACAGTTAACAAGGAGAAATAGGCAGACAGGTTGATTCAAGTTGCTGTCAGTGTGAGGGGAGAGCAAAGATACAAAGGATGATATATACAAAAAAGAGAATTGTCGTTACAATGTACGATCGTGTGACGCACAGGTGGTACATGGCTCCTCCCCTAATAATGACTTACTGTACATGTTAAATAGGGCGCTCTGATCTAGTGAGGTGAACTGTAGGCGGGTCATCTGTCAGGAGATAAGCAGGTTTTAGACGATCAAAGGAGACCTAGTCTTCTTTGCCACGAATGTTTAGTAGGAATGCTCTCGGACTGCGTGGCATCACAAGGAAAGGGCCAGTGTAAGGGGGCGTTGGCGGTGGCTTGCTAGTGTCGTTGCATAGGAAGACGTGTATTACAGAGTGCAAGTGTGTTGGTATATGATGCTTCGCTGGGGGCTTGTAAGTCTGGCGGCAAGGAGTAAATTTTCCCACGAAGTGAAGTATGTGCTGGAGATCGTTGGATGAGGTGGTAGAAGGAAAACATTCGGCAGGGACGACCAACGAGTAGCCGTACACCATTTCAGCTGCCGAGACATTCAGGACGTCTTTAAAAAAGGTCCTGAGTCCCAAGAGGACCCAGGGATGCTGAGTAAACCAGTTGGAATCCTTGCAGCAGAACATCAAAGCTGCTTTGAGGGTGTGATGAAAACGTTCAACCATTCCATTGGCAGAGGGGCTGTAGGCAGTTGTCTGATGTAGGGTAATGCCCAGGAGATTCGTTAATGATGTCCACAATTGAGAGGTGAAAGTGGTACCTCTGTCAGAAGTAATATGTTCAGGGATACTAAATCTTGCTATCCATCCTGAGAGTAAGGCAGATGTACATGAGGCGGACGTTTCAATTTCCATGGGAATGCCTTCAGGCCAATGAGTTGAGCGGTCGATGACGGTAAGCAGGTAACGATGTCCTTGTGATGTGGGTAGGGGGCCTACAACATCGTTGTGAATGTGGGTGAAATGACGCTGAGGTTGAGGGAAGGTGCCCACTCCTGAATCCGTGTGTCGATGTACTTTGGAAGTTTGGAAAGAAGTACAGGCACGTACCCAATCATTAGAATCCTTAGTAATGCCGTGCCAAAGGAATCTCGTCTTCAGCAGCTGCACAGTAGATCAGTGCGAGAGATGTGAAAAGCTGTGAATGAAATCAAACACCTGTTGGCGCATGAGAGCAGGAATCCACGGTCGTGGTCTACCAGTACTGAAGTCACAGAGGAGGGTGGTATTGGAGTCGTCTTTGGGGACGTCTTCCCAACGGAGGGATTTGCAGGATGTCCTACATGCTTGATACTCTAGATACTGTCGCAAGGCTTCAACTAAGGCGTTGTAATCTAATCCCAGTTGAACGGCAGCCAACGTGTTTCTTGACAGGGCATCGGCACCGGGATTCATTTTCCCAGGGACGTGTTGAAGGGTGCAATTGTATTCAGCCATGGCGGAGAGATGTCGGCGTTGACGGGCGGACTAGGTGTCAGACTGTAAAGTGAAGGCGTGCACCAGAGGCATGTGGTCTGTGCGAATGAGGAAGGGCGTACCTTCTAGAAATGGCGAAAGTGATGGACAACCAAGTACACTGCCAGCAATTCGTGATCGAAGGTAGAATTACCCGATTCTGCCTTGGACAGATTTCTGCTGAAGAAGGCCAATGGGTGGAGCAAGCCGTTGACCCCCTGTTCAAGTACTGCACCAATAGTGACGTCGCTGGTATTGGTGGAGAGAAGGAGAGGGGCATGTGGGATGGGAAAAGTGAGAACAGTAGCGGTTGAAAGGGCATTCTTTGCGTTGCAGAAGGCCACTTCTTGAAGGTGGCCCCACTTCAGGTCTTTTGGCTTGCCCTTGAGGGAGGCGTAGAGGGGAGCAAGAGTGGCGGTAACAGCTGGCAGAAAACGGTGATAATAGTTAATCATACCCAAAAATTCTTGCAGTGCTTTGACGGTCGAGGTCATGGGGAAGTTTTGAACGGCTAAAACTTTCTCAGGGAGGGGATGCACTCCTTCAGGAGTGATGTGCTGCCCTAAGAACAACACTTCGTTGGCGCCAAAGGTACAATTGTTGTACCAGACTACAACGCCATTTTGTTGCAGGTGGTCGAGCATGATACGCAGGTGACGGAGGTGTTCCTCTTTCGAGGAAGAGAACACAAGTATGTCATCCACGTAACATACACAGAAGAGGAGCTCCCCTATGATCCCCTCCATGAGACATTGAAAAGTAGCCCCAGCATTACAAAGGCCAAAACAGGAGTAATTGAAGGTGTATATACCGAAGGGAGTGGTGATGGCGATCTTGGGGATGTCATCTGGGTTGATAGGTACCTGATAATACCCCTTCAGGAGGTCGAGCATGGAGAAAACCTTCGCATTTGTGCAGGTAGGAGGTCACGTTGGCGATGTTTGGGAAGGGTAGTGATCTGGTCTGTTTGCATGTTCATGCACCTGTAATCCCCACACGAACGGAGGGAGCCGTCTTTCTTCAGGTCGATGTGTAAGGGTGACGACCATGGGATGGAGGCCTTTTGGGAAAGGCCCATTTCTTCCATTTCGGCAAACATCTGTTTGGCGGCTGCCAATCGATCCGGTGCCAGACTTCTGAATTTGGCGAAGACTGGGGGTTCCATCGTCTTGATATGGTGATAAATACCATGTTCGGCAGGAGCCGTGGACGTTTGGCAAAGTTCTGGACGGAAAACTTCCGGGTATGACGTGAGGAGGTGGACGTAGGCATCCGTGGGCATGGTGATGTGGAGAGCAAGGTTGGAGGGGGCGGGTTGAAGAGGTGTCGACAAGTACGAGTCTGCGTTGACCAATCGTCGGTGGGCAACATCGACCAGAAGGTGGAAATGAGAGAGGAAATCCGCACCGAGGATTGGCAATGTGACGTCAGCAATGAGAAACTTCCAATTGAATTTGTCATTTCTAAACGATAATGTGAGGTTCTCGTAACCGTAGGTGGGTATTGCAGATCCGTTGGCAGCTACCAGGCGGACATCGTCAGACATAGACAGAGTACGTCTTGTCCTGAAGAGTTCCCTTGGCAAAAGAGAACAACAAGCACCTGAGTCTACCAAAAATCGCATGCCCATTCCTACATCATGTAAAAATAATAGATTAGAGTTCATGGAAGGCCACCACCATGAGCAATGGCCTACTTAAAATTTTTTTGGCCACTGACAATCTTTGGCACATTTCTTCGCGGCAGCCCCGAATCTGGAGAGGTAGTAGCAAAATTCCGGCTGATGGGCGGTAGTAAGGGGCTGTAGAAGTCGTTAGTTGGGGCGCGAGCGAGTGGTGGGTGATAGGTGGCTTTGTCGCTGCTCTGACACGTGACTGGGTAGGCGTGTGTGTCCTACGGTATTCACGTCAGCTTCGGTTGACATTGAAAAGGTGTCTTCTTCATCAGGAGTGGAGGCATTGATGGAGATCTTGAAATGGCTGTCCATAAGGGCGACAGGTTTGGTCATCAAGTCCTTTATGGGTAAACTATCGACATCGGGTATGGCAGCGCGTACAGGTTCGGGTAAACGGCGCACCCAAGGGGCACGAAGTAGATTCACCTTATGGGGAGAGCTGTCTGCGGCAGGTTGCAGGCGAGCGATACTGGTTATTTCCCTGAGAGCGAGCGAAGCCCTTTAGTCCCCCAACAGCTGTGGAGAGAGCATAAAAAGCTTTGCTATACGGGCGACTGACGACGGCGAGTACTGCTGCAGAAGGTATGTTTTGAGGGCGTCATACGCTATTGGGGTGTCTCCTTGTTTACAAAGCCAGACCGAGATTTCCGGGAAGGTGTCCTCGGGTATCGCCCCAAGAACATAATCTGCTTTGGTGGTTAAGCGAGACACACCCTTGATGTGGAACTACTTCTGCACGCTGAAACCAAGTAAATGCCTCTCTGCTGGAGAACGACAAAATTTTCAATAGGGCGGCACCAACATCCATTGATTCCGCTATTGTATATGTGAGGGGGGGGGGGGGGGGGCTGGAAGCGGGAGGAGCGATTTGAATTCTTGGGTCACCAATGTGACGGGCCAAGAGTAGGCTGTGACTCAAAGGTGAAATGAAAACAACTGAGTACTTCATTATAGACACATCAGGTATACATACACACTAAGTTTCGGCAAGAAGGTCACAAAATACAACATGCTATTTCTTGTCCAAACGGCAACCTGTTCTGGTAACAGTTAACAATTATAAATAGGCAGACAGGTTGATGCAAGTAGCTCAAAGTATGAGGGGAGAGCGAAGATACAAAGGATAATTTATACAAAAAAGAGAAATGTCGTTATTATGTACGCTCGTGTGACACACGGTTGGTACAGTACAGTTCACTGCTGAGAGAGCTGCCTACGAACCATATGCGCAGAACACTTCGAGAGGTCCACCCGAACTGGTCGCTTTTTGGCCACGTTTATCCGGTTGAGGATGAAAAGGTCTCTACTCAATTGACATTGGAGGATAAAAGATCATATTATCACCTGCGTGATAAATTTTGATACTAAATATTTCAAGGTAATATATCCATATAGAGAAAATACCTTTTAAAAATCGCCGAGTCTATTGAAATACATATTCCCAGAGACGTATTTGACAGTGATGAAATTTCATTTACTTTCTTATTAGTTTGAGTTTTTATCATTACTTCATTATTCTTGTTAATAATTTATCTTATTGCTAAATGCTGTCCTTGTCTTCATGATACGTATATGGAATTTTTTTTTTAATGCACATATATTTCATATATATATACTGTCTTTATATATATATATATATATATATATATATATATATATATATATATATATATATATATATATATATATATATATATATATATATATATATATATATATATATTATAAGATGATCCCTTGTCTGGGAACCAAACATATAATATAATATATATTCCGGCTGGCAAGCTATACAACCTCTTGAGTTCCAGAGTCACCTGTTTGTTTTTACATTAAATATGTTACCCTTGAAAATATTAACAACCGAGCTCTAACACAGCTGAGTAACTCCCAGACAGCAATATATAAAACACTGAATATTAAAAGGTCTCTTAAGTACACTCAGAACAACACTGGATAATTATTATCAATAACTATTTAAAACCTCCTCTTACTACGATTCATAACAGGATACGAGCGAATATGAAATAAACACCGATGATTGGAATAATACACTATTTATAAAAATAAATAAATTTTGTATAAATTACAAGACTTTAAAAAGAACTTACATAAAACAAATAAATCACTCGAAATATTAAGTCTGAACAAAACTTAGATTAAGACAAAAATGTTACACTCTGAAAATCATACAATCATTTGACTTGAAATACTAAATCTGCATAAACCTTAGACTAAGAATAAAGGGATAGTATTTATTAATATTATACAATCACTTGTTTCACTTGAAATAAAATTTTACTGCAACATTTAACTTAGAGTTAATTAAAATAGATATCCGGATCATGATACAAATACCTTTCAGAGTTCTACAGGGCCAGTTACAAATCTCTTGTAGAATTTTTATAAATACTCACTATATTTACAAAAACCTGTTACAACAAAACTTAGAGATTCCACTGAACACTTTTAAAACAATACACTGGGCTAAGAGAGAGAGGGGGAGATGGCTATGACTTAAGGCTGGAATTCTCTATCTGATCTATGCACCTGTATATGACTTAGCTACTTCCAGAAGATTCTAGGACCGAGATCTGGAAGTTTGGGGTTGGCCTAAGGGCGTAGTGATTACCAAAGGTTACTCTCTCGGATGTGTACCAACGCACAGCGAGACTATTCTCTATCAGCTAGCTCTGCCCACCTTTATCCTCGGAAATGAAAAAAAGACAAAATCGAGACTTTTCCATAACACATGGCACATACGAGAATTGCGTATTTTCTCACAAACATGACGCATTACCTCATAATAATACAAAAATTATTTACTTACACCCTTGTTCAAATCTCGTAAGGTCACATACTCTCAAACATTTCACGTAAGACTTCGTAACCAAATACGTGAAATAAAACGTTAATTCTTAAAAATAACGTAAATTTACATATACTGACTTGAAAGAAGAATACAATGAAATTAACGACGAAAGTCTTACGTAATTTGCATAAAAAACTTACGTTTACACGAAAGGAACTCATCTTAAGGGCTGGCTATTCACATCTTCAATGCACATATGAAAACTTAAATAAACTACATTATTAAACTCTTTACTCTACACTATTTCAGCTTTGTATGAATATATATACATATATATATATATATATATATATATATATATATATATATATATATATATATATATATATATATATATATATATATATATATATATATATATTTATATGAATATATATATATATATATATATATATTCATATAAATATATATATATATATATATATATATATATATATATATATATATATATATATATATATATATATATATACAGTATATGTATGTATATTCATGTGAAGCTGGACTAGTGTATATATATATACATATATATATATATATATATATATATATATATATATATATATATATATATATATATGGGACTGAGAGTTTATAGATTATCTCTCCTTTATCTTAAACATCAGTTTGTTGAGCGACAATTTAATATCCTTCTATGATCTTAAAAGACCAACTGTTAGTCAATCACTTCATACCCATGTATAATGAAATGTGAGTTTTCCTGACAATATCTCTTAAGTAAAGCCGACAATTAAGTATCAACAATTATTCCAATTATGCAGTTTTTTCACCAATATGATAATGATCAATGCGTGAATTTTCAATTTTATAATGAAGCTGACCTTAAGGATTAACATATCTTATTAGGAAATTAGAACTATCTCTTTAATTTTCATCGAGAAAGTTCATTACTTAAGTCATTTGTTCGTCTGGAGTTATCTTTCACAATTTTAAGATTGTGTATAAATAAAGTTGACAACATGAAGTTTATGAACTATATGATGGTATCATATCAACCAATTGTGTCAATATCACCAAGAATTTGAATTAATCTTGTTTGATGTATTTCAATATCGAGCGTATGTATTTTCATTTCCACGCGTATCGATCAACATAACCTATAATTAAAAATTTATGATTTCATGGAGTACTGAAAAGACAAATGTCCTACCCACCGCAGTATATACGCTGTGTTTTTATAACGTATTTACTCACAGACATTTCTTTCATTTAGTGTATTTCATATATGTGTTATATGTGGCAAATGTAATGTCTTTATTACATTAGATTTGGGGTTACGTATAAAAGCTATCAGTTCAGTGGTCAGTTTTCATAACTAAATAATTTATTATTTTATTTTCATATAGATATTTTCAGATTATATCTTTTGTATGATACTGAATAAAGAACAATTACTGGATATACATTTACACACACACACACACACACACACACACACACACACACACACACACATATATATATATATATATATATATATATATATATATATATATATATATATATATATATATATATATGTGTGTGTGTGTGTGTGTGTGTGTATACATACATACATACATATATATATATATATATATATATATATATATATATATATATATATATATATATATATATGTGTGTGTGTGTGTGTGTGTGTATATATAATTGTATATATATATGTGTATATATATATATATATATATATATATATATTTATATATATATATATATATATATATATATATATATATATATATATATATATATATATATGAATATATATATATATATATATATATATATATTTATATAAATATATATATATATATATATA
>NC_090728.1:99819890-99842390 GCF_036898095.1 Palaemon carinicauda
ATAAAAGATTTTATTTATAGTTTATGTACATGAACACCTTATTAACCGAGATGCTCCTTCCCTTAGCATATAGCATACTTTTGGCAAGGAGAAAGTAGTTAATAGGTTTAGCAATCAAGTGAAAACGGAAGTGAACCACGGAGATCGTAATCCAATAGGTAAGTGATATTTACTCTTTCCAATATTTTTCTTTTAGAGCTTAGACATAAATCCCCTGGGGTGTTAGATATAAGGGAGAGCTAATTATTTGAAACAAAATCTTAATTTATACATCAATAAAAAAAACGGAACAATATAGTAATGGCCTGTTTTCCGGATAGTAGAATAGCCTCTTTTAGATAGTTTTCATACAGAAAAGCTGGTAATCAATTCCTTATCGTATTTCCAAATAATCTCGTAACCGATATATGAATAAAAGATATTTTATCGAGTTCCTATGAAGAAGTCAAGCGAGGTATATTCATAGTGAATAACTTTGCAATATTAATTAGAAAGGTTTCCGTTCAATAGATATAGATGACTGTAATATTATATTATTTATCCCCCAATTGAGATAAAAATTGATTGGTTTTATGAGATTGTTATCCCAATAGGCCGGGTGGCACGACCACCCCTCAGGGTGTTTTCTGGTAACTTTTTTTTTTTTTCCAACTCACATTACCTGATATCCTGTGTCTTGGGCTATATCAAGAACATAGCGATCATTCTCAACTCTTGGCCGTTCTCATATAAAGCGCCAAAACCACCTGTTTCACACTTCGCTCAACTCCGCTTCACGTAAATCTACATTAAGCCTTATCTGGGGTGTCAGGAATATTCAGGCTTTTAAGAGATTTTCCAGGGACTATTTTAATCTATGAAGAAACATATTTAAAGAGCAAAAATCATAACAACATTATATACTTTTTAATATAATACAAAATGTACATAGACAAACCGAAAAAAAAAAAAATGGTTTTCAGCATATTTTTCTTTGGTAACGAACTCTTCATAGGAAAAAAATAACAAATCTATGGGTAAATGTTTCATATAATAAATTCCACATTACATAAATGACTTAGCCTACTTGCATACTGCCTGTATCAAATGTACTCATTTAAGATAAATTGAGTCACACTAAGCTAAATTATACTATGTTAGCATAGATGAATGGCTGACTTTATCTTAAAGAAAGGAATCTATATTTGTAAAAAAAAAAGAATTGTATATTTTTTTTTTTTGTTTCAAATTTAAAATTCATGTCAATATCAAATGATTGATCACTTCTGATTCTACATCTTCATCTAAGTCATCATCAAATTCATAATTATCATGATCATCACTTACATTGAAATCATCACACTTTGCTTCGTCTCCTTCCTCCTCTACTAATACAGTCATGAGATCTTTGGAGATGATGTCTCCCTCAAACCATAACGGTTCTAGTTTATTTCTGTCAGAATTTATGTGAAAACTAAACTCTTGAGGAAATGGTAATTTTGGAAATGGTTCATGAACTCTACTTACGATGCACACCTGGTAATTATCTCCTTCACACGCTGCACAAGAAATATTTTGCATGGGGAAACTTTGCAAAGATCAAAAGTGACTGCTGGCCGTATACTCGTAACTATGGTTGATCCCCTTGGGTTGATCCACTGAGTTCCTTGCTTGGCCTTTATTTGTCGGGCTTCATTAACGTTCTTTATTCTCTAACCAAAACCAAACAAATGGCATGAAAATTCAATTCATTTCATAACATTCAAGTCAACAAGAACCCATTGCTTCCCTACTTCATCAAAAATATCAATGGACTTTGAATTTTGGCTCAATTGAGAGTTTGATTGATCGTATCCTTCCGCTGCCCTTGAATGCTCAAGTACAATCTGCACCAGTAACGCCATGAAGTTACAGAAGGGCTACAAAGTGGCCTTGATAAAAAAAAAAAGAAAAAAAAATGTCAACTAGTTGATATTGATGAGTCGTTCTCCCATATTTAGGAGGATGGTGACTGAGAAAGATTTAGCATTATAAAGAATGAAAATAAAAAAATATCATTATCCTTTGCCCTAACTCTCACCGTATTGATGTGTGGTAGTTTGGTCTCAATGTAGAATGTAAATGATATAAATGACATGCCTGTTGTCAGTTGCTCCACGGGTGGAATATGCTTCAGGTAAGGTAATGATACTTTTTTGTCATATCAGAGCCTCAGTGTCGATGTAGTAGACCCATGAAATATTTCTTTTTGTCATCATTTGTGAGAAATTTTTTCCAGTCTATGGGACGGTGAATATTCAGCTCATCAATTATGCACCTACCACCACAGCCTGTTCGGTCTAGCTCGGCCGATTTGGGAGAGATGAGTTTGTCAGCACATGTGCCTGTGCTAAATATTGTCTTGGCCGCAGTATGTTTATCCTGGAAAATACAATAGGATATAGTTTACATTGTAGGGGCTACCTCTTTCATATTAAAGGAGGAACTCCCATCCTAATTTGAAGCACATTCATTTTATGGAGGAACTTTCCATTTTCAATATTTTTGATTAGTTAATTCATTCCTTCATCTTTTTTTTTTTTCTTTTTTTATATAAAGTATCCAATAGCTGTTGCTATGGAATATGGAGTTGGAAACGGGATAGGACATAAGGTCAATAATGCTAACATGTCTCTCTTGTTGCTGTGTTTTGATATATACTTTGAAAGTTAACCCAGTTCTTGACTTGTATTGGATTTCTTTCTTTGTTGTTATAATCCTCTTTGAAACAGTTCTGAACGACGTTGTTTTAAACTTTTTTTTGTTGAGGGGTTCGAATAATGGTAAATTTTTTTTACAAGGCAGTCGTTTAGGAAGTTTTCTTACTGTGATTGGCCTTTACTTAATGCGTTTAGCACATCATGTCGTATTTTTTCAGACAGTGATGCTCTCGAGGATAAACATGTCCAAAACTGCGAAATTTCAAGTTGACATGAGTTGATAAAACTCTAAATTGCTTTAATTGTTCGTAGCACCTGTTTCATAGGTGAGAAAAGTACCAATTAGCATGATATGTCTTTTGTACTTTTCTGGCTCACTCCATATCAGAGGGAAGTTTTTTATGCAAATATATGCATCAAATGTTGTAATTGTGTAATCTTGTCCTACTTTGGTTGATGTTTCTTGACTGCACCTCAAACATTCTTGAATTGTTTTGAGGTCCGTAATTGCTTCATTAATCATTGGATGATGCCCAATAGTTGTGATACAGTTTGGAGTATTGCCAGTACTAGACAGATCCCGATAATGCAGGGATAAATGGATCCTCAAAGTGTACATGACAAGCAACAGTCTTGGAAAAATCAGAATCTTGTAAATCTATAGATTCGACGCCGAAATTTTCAGCACAGTTGAGGGCTCCACGAGTGTTGGTTCTGCCCGTTTTTTTTGGTAGTATGGTGCAAACTTCTAAACTGAACTTTTGAATCTTCTCTGCTTTTTCTTCGGTGTAGTTTCAGAGGACCTAACATTGTTACGAGATATCAAAGAAGATCTAGCACTTTTATGAGCTATTAAATGGATCTAGCAGTGCTTTCACCCATTAAGATGAGCTATGGCTGTTTGGCCCTTTAAGAGGACCAGTTAGAGTTTTGAAACATTTAAGTGGACATAGCAAAGTTTGGACATATTTATAGAACTTAGCGATGATTTTGAGTCATCAAGATAACTTAACACTGTTTTGATAAAGGACCTAGTACTGTTTTCCCATTTTAAGAGGAGCTAGTGCTGCTTTTCCACTTCAGGAGCTGTTTTTACACACTAAGAGGACTGTTTTGATACAGTGAGAGGTCCTAGCACAGTTTTGCCACATTAAGAGGAACTAGCAATGTTTTGATGCATTAATAGGAGCTAATACTGCGTTGCCATTTTAAGAGGACCTAGCACTGTTTTCACAAATTAGGAGGACTTAACACTGTTTTCACACATTAAGACAAACTAACACTGTTGATACATAAAGAGGACCTAGCACAGGTCGCAGTTATTACGAGCACCTCACACTGCTTTGGTCCATTAAGGGAACCTAGCACTATTTTGACACATTAAGAACCCCTAAAAAATGCTTTGACACTGAAAGACATAACACTACTTTAGCACATTACGAGTGCCTAGCACACTTTTGACATTAAAAAGAGCTAGGCTGTTTTGTTTTGTCACATGAGACCTTAGCACCTTTTCAGCACATTAGGACCTTGCATTGCTTTGGCAAATTTAGGAGAACATAACACCTATGGCACATTAAAAAGACTTAGTCTTATTTCAACACATTAAGAGGGCGTAGCACTCTTTTAACTCATTAAAGAGACTTTGCACTCTTTTGACCTATTCAGATATACTTCCACTGTTCGGGCATTCTGAGTCCGTAGTATGTTTTAGACGCTAGGAACTAAGGCCATATCACTCCTAAAATTTGTTATTCTTAGTTGATGACAAACGTGACTAACAAACAACAGATGAAAGAACCCACTATACACAGAGGTAGGAAGATATGTCAACATTCTCTCTCTCTCTCTCTCTCTCTCTCTCTCTCTCTCTCTCTCTCTCTCTCTCTCTCTCTCTGATTTGTTCAATAATGTGAATATATATATATATATATATATATATATATATATATATATATATATATATATATATATATATATATATATATATATATATATATATAAATATATATATATATATATATATATATATTTTTTTTTTTTTTTTTGGGGGGGGGGGGGGGGCTCAGGCCATGTCGTCCTGATGGAAGTTCCTTCAACAGTAGCTTCCTAGGTTATATTTGACTACAGTGATATATCCCAGAGAATTTACCAAAGGTATACAGAATTCTAACTCCTGGAGCGAATATCCCTTAAAATTGGATATCGCGTAATCAGAGGACGTGTTCTTGACACGTTTCATAGCTATCTACACCCCTAATAGCGTTTCTGCTTCGAGGGGGAAAAAGTGGCAAGAATATAGGAGAGTCGTTAAAGAGACAACGCTCTCGATACTCCTACTGTACTGTAAATAGTGCGCCGAATCACCACCAAGCCATTCTTTCTCTTGTAGCTTCGTTGACCGGTGTTATCTCTCGCTATTTTGGAGTTATTTGTCGCTATGATGTCTTCACCAGCCTCATCAGCTTCTGGAAAGTTAAGTAATATCTTTGAATTATGTAAATGTAAGCTCTTGCCAGTTTTACTCTTTGGTTGAGATCGTAATTAACGTAACAAGAGCTGTTGCCAGCCGGATGGTGTCATGAACACGGTCGTTCTTCCTGTACATCTAGTTAGCCAGAATGACTTTCCCTGCATTATTTGCTTTAATAACTTTAGTTATTTAGTATTTTAGCTAGGGATTTTTATATTATGTCATTGTTGTCGTGGCTTTGGCTATTTATGTTCAAGCCTCACGAGTGCTAGGCTTCCTAGCCTAGGCACCTACACACTTCATGCATGATATAACCTTCCTGGTAAAGTTTTATTGAAGCTCAGGCAATATTTTATACAATTAAGATATTACTGCATAAAGTTTCCTCTTCCAAGATAGTATACTAAAGAGTTTCGGTGAACGCTTCTCTATGCTCCTAGACTTACTAGCCTAGGGGCTTTAGTATACTTTCATACATGTCCCCAATTGCTCTTGTATTGTCTTCTAAGGTGAGGTTGATGCCTCCTATACCTTTTAAGTCGATACCAATCTCTTGGCGAGATTTAAGAGCAATTCCCCTTCCCTCTGATAAGCCTAGGGTACCCTCAGTTAGCTTTGCTGTGAACTGAGTTCTGGCAAAGTTTACTGGGGTGTTTCGTTTCTTTCTCTTAACCACTGAGTCGGTTTTTGAGTTAGAACGGGACATCAGAGTAAAGTCTGTGTTAGGCATCTTACTGTCTCGGTGAAATGATTTCCCAAGTCAAGTTAAGTTGTCTATACAGGAGGCTAGGCCTCCCTAGACCATACGTGGAGGTTTTTGTTTTACAATACCTCCTTCCTCGGTCTAGCAGACAGTCCTGTGCTAGTGATCTTAGACCGAAGAAATAATTTCTTCATTGTCTAAGATACCTGGTACGAGATTCTGTTCTCTTGCGAGATTGTGTCCTATGGCCGCTTTCTCACTTGACTAACCCAACCGGGGGAAATGATTTCCCCTACTTGAGGTTACCTTATGAGATCAAAATCCTTTAAGTTGGGTAATGCCTTCGGGTATTACCTTACTTATAGGACTTTTCCCCCTTCTCGCTGTCTCTTTTGTGTTGGATGAACCATCACCCTCACTGGCCGTCATTCTATATTTGACCCTAAGGGTAATCTATAGGACTGGCCTGAGGTTCCCTGTCTGCTGCCGGCCGGGCCGGCTGCCGGCAGGTACCCTCATAATCATTAGAGTGTTCTTCAGTCCTCCCTTGGACTGCCTTCCATAGCCCATATGGATGGGATATGGTTGGGTGGAAGCCCGAATTTAATTCTCCCTTCCACTTGAACCCACATTCGGGATGTAGGCCGGCAAGGCTGAGCCTTTGCCTTCCTCCTTCCTCTCTCTTTTTCTCTACCTTTCCTTATACTTGGCCGGCCGCCGGCAGCTTATAGCTGTCGGCGGCCATGTTGGTTGTCTGTCGGCCGGCAGTTACTATGCTGCCACTTGCCGGGGGTGTCGCTGAGCGATAACCCAACGGCATTAAACATACTATGACCAGTGGCCGGCAACTAAGTTGTCGGCCGGCAGTCGGCCACCCAAAGTATAGATCTGAAGACAGTAACTGCCTTCAATAGCCCAGAATAGGCCGGCATATGTAGGCAAGGCTGGCATATGTCGGCAAGGCTGGCATATGTCGGCAAGGCCGGCATATGCCGGCAGGCCCAGCATATGTCAGCAGGCCCGGCATGTGCCGGCAGGCCCGGCATATGCCGGCAGGCCCGGTAGGTCTGGCGGCGGTACTGTAGCCCAAAAAAATTTTTTCCGACCTACAAGGTGCTTCATGGGCAGCCTATTGTGAGGCCATCACATATAAGAGAATGATCCTCTCTACCACTTAATGGTTATCAACCATTAATTTACCCCCAATATTGAACCTGGGACATTGTGTTAAGAAGACACTTTATATCAAAGGATATTATCTTCCCATGCAAAATTCATTAAGAATTTATTGTTCAATATTGGAGGAGGTCATAGCAATGGGCTGGACAGGAAACACAAGTAGGTGTCTTTCCTATCTTCTAGATTACTCTATCCAAGCTAATATTTAAAAAAAAAGAAAAAAAAATATGTATGCTGAAATCTGAGAATTTCACCGAATACTTATATGCTTTCTTTCTTTACAGGAGGAGCATCCCGAGTGTGGGAACAGTTTTTGCAGGGTCCGTAGCAAGAACTTCTACGGCCATGACGTGTGCAGGGCCCATGCTCACTATGCAGTCACCAAGGGGGCTCTCAAATACTGGGACCCACAGGTATGTACCGTTTGTGACAAACTGGTAAAAGAGGCTTTTGATGATCAAAAGTCGACTGAGTCAAGGGATGCAGCAAGGGACACGCTGCAAAAATGGGTCAGGGGTTTTCAGAAGAACACCTCTGGCCCATACCTTCCTAATGAGAGGATGAGGGACTGTCTTTTCCCTAGGGCTTCTGCAAATGCAATCATTCCCCAGGCTCAACCCGAGATTCCCCTAGTACAGATTCCGATGGAATCTGTTGTTTCGGACGCCTTGAAGGGCATCCATTTAGATGACAACATGTCGGTTGTCTCAGAGGAGACTGAGAACAATCTCCTACTGGAAGAACTGGAGCAGGAGGATGACGTACCTCCTGAGGCTGAAGTCGATAAGACCGAAACTATTTCGGTATCTTCAGCCACGGTGACTGAGCCGGTGCTTTCGACTTCATCTACTGCACCCCAGCTAGATTCCATCACGAGTACGTTGCACTCACTGCTGTCTATGGTGCAGGACATTCAGAAGAAATCGTCTGAGAAAGAAGCTTCTCTTCGGACGGAAATGCATCAGCTGGTTGCAACACGTTTAGCCCCGAAGAAGCTAAACGTCAAGGATCTCCCTGCTTTCTTTGACGTTAACCCTTGGAGATATGCAGAGCATATGCCAATGTCGGGGGGAAGGTCTTCCTCTCGGAGAAACTGGGCACTGTCCCAGTAGAGGAAATTGAGTTTTGGCCCAGCAAAGCGGCCTACCCGGACTGCTATGTCCGTCTAAGGACGGAACCTGCATCCAAGGAGGAAACAGAGCCGAAGGAGATGATTGTCCTCGAACTCTCTAAGGCTCAGGCCTTATATACAACCACCTTGAAAGAGAGGGCCTTTACTAGTTCCAAGGTGCCGGCTCTTAGCAAAAAGCACCCGTCCTTTATTGCTGACCCCAAACGTGCCTTCCCCTTTATGGACAAAGGGTTTAAAAGGCACCCTTAAAGGCAGTTGAAGCAGAAAAACCTTGCCCTACACTGGATGAGTGTAGACCCTTTTCCCTTGCTTTTCCATCAGATGATAAAGACTGGAAGGATGCTCATAACACCTTCACAGTTGGGAAGCTGGAGGCAGATATTGCTGGACGACAGTTCGGCGAAAACTTCCCGAAGCTGTCAGAGTCTCTCCTGCCCAGGGAACAAGAGACTAAAGAACGTCTAGCTGCTTCCATGTCTCTGCAGACTGGCTTAGAGACTATGGCAAGCATCCCGGACACCCCAGATATGTACATGGTCTTCGTCAAATCTCATTTGGCGACAGTTACCAAGGACTTGTACAACTTTATCAAAGCCCGAAGGACTTGTAGAGAGTTCGTGTTTGCCTCGGCTGCGGTGAAACACGAACCAAGGATGCTCATAGCCTCCAATATCTGGGGAAAAGACCTCTTCCCAAGCGAAGTGGTCAAAGAGGTCATGGACAAAGTCACTACGGAGAGCAGGAATCTCCTCTCCAAGTGGGGCTTGTCCTCAAAAAGAAAATCTTCCGCTGACGAGGGTCCCCAGCCGAAGAATAAATCAAATTGACCAAGAGTGCCCTCTCGGCCTAGAAAACAGCAACAGCTTCCCGTGGCCACAGTGCCCCAGACGGTCGCACATCCAACCCCCACCTTCCAAATGGTGCCCCAAACTCTGGCGACCCAATCGCCGGTGTTCACCCCAGTCTTTGACAGCCAATCGACGACTTTTAGGCCTAAGTCTCGAGGTTCCTTTCGAGGATCCTCTAGACGCCCCTTCAGAGGTAGGGGTAACAAAGGTGGACGTGGCCATGGAGGCAAGTCCTTCAACCAGCACTCCAAGTGAGATGCTACCGGTAGGAGGGAGACTTCTCCTCTTCCGGGATCGTTGGACCTTTGATTCCTGGGCCCACAGCCTAATCAAGAACGGACTAGGGTGGAGTTGGAGCTCAACTCCACCAAACTTTCCTCAATTCTTCCAGCACTCAACCCCCATTCTGGAAGAATATGTTCAGGAACTCCTGAACAAAAGAGTTATATGGAAGGCAAAGTCAATCAGATTCCAAGGAAGGCTATTTTGTGTTCCGAAGAAGGATTTGGAAAAGCTCAGAGTCATTCTGGATTTATCACCACTCAACAAGTTCATAGTGAACCATAAATTCAGAATGCTGACGCTTCAACACATAAGGACCCTTTTGCCCAAACGGGCATACACAGTCTCCATAGACATGACGGATGCGTACTGGCATGTTCCAATCAACCGTCAAGTTTCCCCCACCTAGGGTTCAAATTACAGAAAAGAAAGTACGTTTTCAGAGCCATGCCCTTTGGTCTAAACATAGCCCCAAGGGTATTCACCAAGCTCGCGAATACAGTCATTCATCAACTACGCCTAAAGGGGATCCAGGTACTAGCCTACCTGTACGACTGGCTGGTGTAGCCAGCATCCGAGGAAGAGTGCAGGCAAGCCTCCAAGCAAGTGATCCAGTTCCTGGAACACTTAGGATTCAAGATCAACTTGGAAAAGTCTCGTCTATCTCCAGCTTAAAAGTTCCAGTGGCTTGGCGTCCACTGGGATTTACAGTCACACTGCCTTTCCATTCCATCAAAGAAGAGGAAAGAGATAGAAGGATCTGTCAAGAGACTTCTTCAGTCCGACAGGATATCAAGAAGGCAACAGGAGAGAGTGTTGGGGTCCCTCCAGTTTGCCTCATTGACAGATCCAATATTGAAAGCTCAATTAAAAGATTCATCAGGAGTTTGGAGAAACTACGCATCAAACGCTCGAACAGATCTACAAAGACCGATTCCAAATCGTCTGCGATCACTACTCAAACCATGGTCGGAAGCCAAGAACCTGAAGAGCAAGGCACCTCTGAAATCACCTCCATCGGCAGTCACCGTTCACACGGACGCCTCAAAAGAGGGGTAGGGAGGTCACTCTCATCATCGGAGAGTCCAGGGAACCTGGTCTCCCCTCTTCAATACCTTCCACATCAATTTTCTGGAAGCCATGGCAGTTCTTTTCTCTCTGAAGAAACTGGAACTTCGCTGCTCAATCCACATCCGTCTGGTTCTAGACAGCGTAGTTGTAATGAGATGCCTAAATCAACAAGGCTCGAGATCGCCTCACATAAATCAAGTGATACTGCCCATCCTCCGTCTAGCGAAGAAGAAGAGATGGCACTTATCAGCAGTCCACCTTCAAGGGTTCCGCAATGTGACAGCGGACGCTCTATCCAGGGTCAACCCGATAGAGTCAGAATGGTCCCTAGACGCAAAATCATTCTCCTTCATATTACGCAAAGTCCCAGGACTGCAGATAGATCTCTTCGCAACGAGCGACAACAAGAAGCTACCCCGGTATGTAGCCCCGTACGAGGATCCTCTGGCAGAAGCGACAGAAGCAATGTCCATAGATTGGAACAGATGGTCCAAGATCTACCTGTTCCCTCCAACCAACCTTCTGCTGAAAGTCCTCGACAAACTGAGATCCTTTCGAGGGATAGCAGAAATAGTGGCCCACAAGTGGCCCAACGGTGTTTGGTTCCCTTTGATAACGGAACTACGCCTGAAGCTGATCCCGTTGCCGGACCCAGTTCTGACTCAGCAAGGGCAGAAATTGACTGCCTCAGCTTCATCAGAGAAAACCCAGAACCTTCATCTCATGATTTTCTCGCCCTAGCGGTCAAGAAACGGTTCGGGATTTCTAGGGACAGTATTAACTTCTTAGAAGAATACAAGTCAAAGTCAACAAGAAGACAATATGAGTCTTCCTGGAAGAAATGGGTGGCTTTTGTCAAGGCAAAGAAACCTAAGGAGATTTCTACGGATTTCTGCTTGTCCTTCTTCATCCATCTTCATGAACAAGGTTTAGCAGCCAACACGATTACTACATGTAAATCTGCCCTAGCCAGACCAATACTATATGCCTTCCAGGTAGACTTTTCTAATGAAATCTTCTACAAGATTCCATAAGCCTGCGCTAAACTTTGGCCCTCAGCTCCTCCAAAGCCCATTTCATGGACTTTGGATAAGGTTCTTCACTTAGCATCAACTCTGAACAATGAGGATTGCTTGCTGAAAGACTTGACTCAAAAGGTGATATTCTTATTTGCACTAGCCTCAGGAGCCAGAGTTAGCGAAATAGTTGCCCTCTCGAGGGATGATGGCCACACTCAGTTCACAGACACCGGAGAACTGAACCTCTTTCCGGACCCAAGGTTTCTCGCCAAGAACGAGCTGCCTACAAAGAGATGGGGTCCCTGGAGAATCTGCCCTCTGAAGGAAGAAGCATCCCTCTGCCCAGTGGAATACCTAAAGGTCTATCTTCGTAGAACTTCAGACTTTAAGGGAGGTCAGCTTTTCAGGGGAGAGACGTCTCGTTCAACATTATCCTTGAAACAGTTAAGGGCGAAAATCACCTATTTTATACGCAGAGCAGATCTAGACAGTACACCCGCAGGTCATGATCCGAGAAAAGTTGCCTCATCTCTGAATTTCTTTCAGACGATGTCGTTTGGAAGCCTTCGTGCTTATACTGGATGGAAGTCATCCAGAGTTTTTCTTCAAATATTATGCGAAGCAATTACAGGAAATAAAATTTCATGTGGTGGTGGCAGGCAGTGTTATAAAACCTGCTGCTTGATTACTGCGAAGAACAGTGCACTAATTGGGACTTTTAGTGAAGGATGTACATGATAGACTCATAAGACATATCATGCTGAGTACTGTATTCAGTGAAAACACTATAGATTTTTCTCTCTACACAGGTGACATTAAGCATAATAGACTGACACAAGTGCCAGGCATACTTATATGCACAGTGTTCCTAGTAACAACAGAATACATGGTGAAATTTTATATTTCCTTTAGAGTGGCTAATGTTTTCCTTTCATGTGAAACTTATTTTAATTCTGTTATTACTATTTATGCCTGAGCTGAAAAAACGGATTCTGAAGCGAAGCGAAAAATCTATTTTTGGGTGAGGTAGCCATGTCGTCCTGATGGACCCACCCTCTTTTTGACAAAAGGATAATGAATCCCTTCCTATGGTACTGTATCTGGAACACCTACAAAGCTACAAAGAATGGCTTGGTAGCGCCTCGTGGTGGCGATTCGGCGCACTATTTACAGTACAGTAGGAGTGTCGAGAGCGTTGTCTCTTTAACGACTCTCCTATATTCTTGCCACTTCTTTCCCCTCGAAGCGGAAATGCTATTAGGGGTGTAGATAGCTATGAGACGTGTCAAGAATACGTCCTCTGATTACGCGATATCCAATTTAAAGGGATATTCGCTCCAGGAGTTACAATTCTGGATACCTTTGGTAAATTCTCTGGGATATATCACTGTAGTCAAATATAGCCTAGGAAGCTACTAATGAAGGAACTTCCATCAGCAGACATAGCTACCTCACCCAAAAATAGATTTTTTGCTTCACTTCAAAATCCGTTATATATATGTGTATATATATATATATATATATATTATATATATATATATATATATGCGTGTGGGTTTGTTTATAAGTATATGTAAAATATACATATATATATCCACCATATATGAATACGTATATATATATATATATATATATATATCCTCTTGTGAGGATACCTTTAAGGTGGTGAAACAGTTTGTGTATCGCCATTATCAATAAAGTTGTACCACCAATAAAAGGCTGGTCTGCTGTGAAACATCAAATGAAAATTTTCCACTATCACCATTCTACATTGGTTAATGTGTTGGCGATAACTAGCCAAAACCCAGACATGAAATGAACTGTTTAAGGCTTTTGTCCTACAGTGGACTAGAAAACGCTATATTAGTTGTTGATATGTCTGTAGTGTATTGGGATCTAATTTCAGGAGAATAACCTCATCTGCATATACAACGAGCTTGTTTTCTGGGCCAAACCTCATTAATAAGAAAAACTTCAGATAATATGGTAGTGACAGAAACTGGGTGGCAATCAGTAGGCTAGAGCTACACATTCCCAATTTTACAATAGTTATAATATTATATATATATATATATATATAAATGTATATATATATATATATATATATTATATATATGTGTGTGTAATTATCTCTCTCTCTCTCTCTCTCTCTCTCTCTCTCTCTCCATATATAAATTTATATATACATATATATATATATATATATATATGTATATATATATACTTATCAATCTATCTATCTATCTATCTATCTATCTATATATATATATATATATATATATTACGACTAGCAAATTACACACACTCATGAGCTCTAAACTCACCTGTATATTTTTACAAAAATCTGTTATACTTGAAAAATACCCGAGCTGTGAGAATATTATGCGACACATATACAGCAATATATAAAAACACTATTAAAAAAAACCTCTTACTTTTATTTTTAGTCAAGGATACGAGCAAAGCTCTGTCAAGTAATAATGGTGATCGATATAATACATTCATTACAAAGAAAATATATATATATATATATATATATATATATTCCATTAAAATTTACAACGCTAATGCAAAAAAGATTAGCACCAAAATTAAATTACTCGAAATAATAATGCTGAACAAAACCTTAGAATATGACAAGAAAATATTTCTCTATGAAAATTATACAATCACTTGTTCCACTAGAAATTAATTTATAGAAATATTTAATTTTTATGATAATGAAAATAGTTAACCATTTTACACTAATGATGAAACCCTTAAGTAAATTTATATAAAAGTAACTTTCGGATCACACGAGGTAACCGAACAGTTAAACCAAAATAAATACACGTTAATGTTTTAATCTAACCTCACAGGGCCAGTTACAGAAATTTATGTTAAACAAGTATTTATGTTAATACAATAAAATGGAAATAATATTCAATTGCTTCATCAACGTTTGAACACACTGCACAAGATATGTGTGGGATAGAAATCATTAATCACGTTTAAGAGGGCTCTTAAAAAGGTACACGCTGGATCTCTTCTGCTGCTTATGTTGACCTAGGGGCATATATATATATATATATATATGTATATATATACATATATATATATATATTTATATATATATATATATATATATGTATATATATATATATATATATATTGACTTAATACTTCTAGATGATTCTAGTAGATCATTCTTATAGCTTGGAGGCAAGGCCTAGCAACGTAAAGTAGCCAACTAAGAAAATTGAACAGGGCAACAAGAAGAGTACACTTATTTCTAGAAATTCCATGTACTTTCTAACCACGTGGAAAATATAAGAATTGCTCGATCTCTCGTAAACAGTACGTAATACTTCGTATTATTACCTCATGTGTGATACAGCATACCTAAAACGAGTTCACATAAAACTTTGCAACAAAATGCGGGAAATAAAAAAGTTAATTCTTAAAAATAACATAAATTTACATACACTCACTTGAATGATAAATATAATTAAATGAGCAACGAAAGTCTAACGTAATTTACATACTATTACTTAAACCTACAAGAGAGAAACTCACCTTACGAGCTGGCTATATACCTTTTAAATACACAAATGAAATACATGAATAAAATATTTACTCTATACCAGACCAGCTTCATAAGAATATATATATACTGTACAATATATATATACATATATATATATATATATATATATATATATATTATTATTATATTATTATTATTATTATTGTCAATATCATTATTATCATCATTATTATTATTATCATTATCATAATTAATATCATCACTTGCTAAGCTACAACCATAGTTAGAAAAGCTTGACGCTATAAGCCCAGGGACTCCAAGAGGGAAAATAGCCTAGCGAGGAAAGGAAAAAAGGAAAAATAAAATATTTCAAGAAAAGTAACAACACTGAACTATATAACTTTGATAAAACAAGAAGAAGAAGAAAAAGATAGAACAGTGTGCTGGAGTGTACCCTTAAGCAAAAGAACTCTAACCGAAAACAGTGAAAGACCATGGTACAGAGGCCCCTAAAATAGCTGCTTACCATAGCTAAAGAGTCTCTTCTACCCTTAGCAAGGGGAAAGTGGCCACTGAACAATTGCATTGCAGCAACTCCTTGGGTGAAGAAGAATTGTTTGTTAATCTCAATGTTGTCAGGTGTATGAGGAAAGAGGAAAATAAGTAAAGAATAGGTTACAATATTAGGTGTATGTGTAGGCAAAGGGAAAATGAACTGTAACCAGAGAGAAGGAGCCAATGTACTACGATCTTTTTTGTTTTAACTAAACAGGAAAAATCTTTGTTTAGTATACTCTCTTAAACAGAAACATAATTTTGGAACAACATAAAAAGAAATAATTGTTACAATGAGCTTGATCATTCAAAATGTAGAGGAATTTCTCTAGACGCCCACGATAGATATATGAAGAGAGGGTCATGAAATTTGTTTAAACTAGATTGTATATTTATTATGCCGGAACAATGTTCGTATCAAATCACTCTAAATATAATTTTCTAGACAGCATGATTTTTCAAATGATTGGGGAAGATCTAGATATACAACATATACATAACGAAAGCAAATTTTAGCAAAATATTTTTTTCCCTTGCAAAATTTCTAGATTACAGAATTCTAAGGATATATGTTCATGCCAGTCTAATGATATCTTTCTTTTTTAGTGCTGGTATAAACAGTAAATGGAAAAAAAAACTTTTCTAGAATCAGCATCAGGGAAACCTTGAAATAACCCCAACACTCGTTCTCCCGAGCTCAAAACTTCGGATTGCTGACATCCATGAATTGTTCAGAGATTTCTGTTTGGGACAAGACCCTGACACTTTCCTTCCATACTTTCATTCTATTTTTCATTCCCTTTGTTTTGCCAGTAAGTCTAGTGACATGCAGTGCCAGTTTTCTTTGCGATATTTGAAGTAAAGTCTTATGATGTTTATGTGTATAGAGAAAAACGTAATTACTATTCATAGAACTATGTAAATGTGAGTATTACATTGTATTTATACTAGATGTGCGTCCCACAAACTTGTACTTACATATTGGTACGGAAATCTATTTTATTACACATAAAGGAAAATATTTAGATAAAGTGAGCATAATGTTTTATATTCTTAGAAAAATCCAGTTGAAGTAGATGATAATAATGGTGAAAAACGCTAATAAATCGACTTCGATCCTGAGGGGTTTTGTAATCTTTGAATCATTACTGAAAAATACGAATGTGAGGGGATATTTGATTCCAATAAACAAAAAAGCATTAGAAAATAATACTTACCAAAATACTGTAGAATGGTGAAATACAAGTAATAATTTTAAGCAACAAAACTGCTTTGTATTAATATGAATTGTAGAAAATTAACATATAAAAGTATTTAAATCAAGGAATTTCAGAGCTTATAGTTAGAGTTGCTTTGTTTAAGATCACACTCAGTGACGAAGCTCCGAGTGTTCACTTCATAATTACTAGGTAGTAGATTGTCCAGGGCACCGTTCGTTTGACTGGCCAGACAATTCTACATTGGATCCCCTCTCTGGGTACGGCTGAATTTTCCATTGCCTACACATACAATATACAGTCTGGCCTATTCTATACACACTCTCCTCTGTCCTCATACACATGATTACACTGAAATTACCCCAAAAAAATTCTCTCAAAGGGTTAACTGCTGCACTGTAATAGTTGAGTAGCTACTCTTCTCTTAGAAGAGACTCTTAGCTATGGTAAGCAGTTCTTCAAGGAGAAAGACACACCAATATCCAACCATTGTTCTCTAGTCTTGGGTAGGGCCATAGCCTCTGTACCATGGTCTTCCACTGTCTTAGGGTAGAGTTTTCTTGCTTGAGGGTACACTCAGTCACACCATTCTATCTTATTTCTCTTCCTCTTGTTATTTTGTAGTTTTTATAGTTTATAAATGAAAAATTTATTTTAGTGTTATTCATGAACATCTCTTGTACTTTATTTCCTTATTTCCTTTCCTCACTTTCCTAATTTGGGGCTTATAGCATCCTGCTTTTCCAACTAGGGTTGGAGTTTAGCAAATAATAATAATAATAATAATAATAATAATAATAATAATAATAATAATAATAATAATATGTTGAAACGACGCTGTTATTGTTAACTCACCTTATCATTTCATCTCTAGCCTCCTCTTTATTTATTTATTTTTTCTTTAGTTTTTCATATTTCTTAATATCATTACCTATTTTTCAACATCACCGATAATCTCGATTATTTCACTGTCTTTGTTACCACGCCTGGTTTAGATCAATATCTATCTTATTCACCTTTTAGCGTCATTTTCATTTTCTTTATTATCTGGGGATATGAAACTAACAATTAACTCTTTACTGTAAATGCTGCTCATCACGTGTTTTAGGAAGTTGCTTCTTTAAATGCGTAACTTAATTCTTATAGGACATAAGAATTCAGCATGTATGTAAATGTAAATAATAAAAAATATAGTTTATATATTTTAGTTACTATTAACATTTTGTACTAGCGTGACATATATGTTACGTAGAACATATGTTCAGTTAACTTACACCACACGTTTACATGTTGAAACTTGTTTCATGATAGGTCCTGTGTGTGAGAGCTAATACATGTATCTACTTGCATACAAGTTTTTACAGGAATAGAAGTTCATTCAAGGGAGTGACACCGTTCTGTGCAGAAGTGCTGTATTTGCTCCGGTGTGAAAATGAGTTCAGGCAAAAAGTGAGTATTATTTTGCCATTTTCATTAGACATATTGTATTGTTTTTTGATAAAATACTTGAAATATGGCTATAGAGAAATGTCTGTGCTAATAATGAATATCTAAGATTTATAATATTGGCAGCAGTGCATTTTATATTTTCTGTGACATATATGTTACGCTAGGATGATACAGGGACATTTATGCCTTTTTCTATTTTACTGTATGTAAACTGATAGTAATATCTTTCTAGTGATATAAAACATTCTATGGCTTCATTTTCTTTCTTTTACTTTACTTTACTACACTTTTAGTAATTTTAACTCATTAATAAGTTACTTTGTTAAATTTAATCCAGAGATAACACGTTTTTATTTTTTTTTCAGGTCTCTGACTGTCAATGAAATACTAGCAGAGTTAGAGAAAGAAGATATTGCTGCAGATGTTTTATTGAGCCTGCTGATGATGGTGTGACTGAAGAAGATTCTGCTGATGAAGATCAAGGTGGTCTAATTGATAATCTCTCTGGTAAACAATTAGATGCTGCAGGTGAAGCAGCTCTTCCAAATGGAGTTCGGCTTGGAAATTTAGGAGAGGACTTGGAGAACTATGATGACTCTAGTTATTGCTTCAAAACTCCAAAGTGGACTAGAATGGCAACATTTTCTTCACCAAAACCAATTTTTCCTGAGGCGAATTAGAGTCAATACCGGAAGTTATCACCATGTGAATTATTCGAATTGTTTTTTGATGAGGAAGTTTTCAGATTGATAATAGAACAGTCAGCTCTTTATGCTCGTTACAAGGGAGAAATTTCCTTCTCAACAAATGAAAAAGAACTAAAGGTTTTCCTTGGCATATTACTTTTATCTGGCATTGTTCCAGTTCCATCACGGAGACTTTACTGGAAGAATTCTCCAGTGACTAGAAATGAGGCAGTGTATTCTGCAATGAGAAGGAACAGATTTGATAAAATAATGCAGTTCATACATTTAGCAGATAATACTAATCTTGATGATTCAGATAAATATGCTAAACTCCGTCCCCTGATAAGGCTACTTTCCACTCGATTTTTGTCTCATTTTCAACCAGAGCAGCATCTATCTCATGACGAGGCAATGGTTGAATATTTTGGCCGCCATGGATGCAAGCAGTGTATTCGAAACAAACCAATACGCTTTGGTTATAAAGTTTGGTGCCTGAATACTGATGCAGGCTATTTAGTAAGCTTTGACTTATACCAAGGTAAAACATATGAAGGTAATTCATATGAGGAGAAAGCGTTTGGCAAATGTGGAGCCACTGTTCTGAAAAATATAAAGTCATTGCCAGATGATAAAATACAACTCCCATACAGCTATTACTATGATAACCTTTTTACCTGTTTTCCTCTTCTCCAACACCTGAGTGAGCAAAACTATACTGCTGCGGGAACAATAAGAGACAATAGGCTGAAAAAATGCCCTTTGAAAGCAGTTTCTGAGATGAAAAAAGAAAAAAGGGGAACATCAGACTTCATCATAGATAAGGCAAATAACATTTCATTATGCAGATGGATGGATAATTCGGTTGTCACCATTGCATCAACTGCTCATGGAAGGGAACCCCTTAGTAAGGTGAAAAGATACTCTCAAAAAGAGAAAAAAAATATTGAAGTTGACTGCCCATTAGTTATTCGAGAATACAATATTCACATGGGTGGAACTGACCGTCAAGACCAAAATGTGAATAATTATAGAGTATCTATTAGGGGTAAGAAGTGGTGGTGGTGTATTTTTACCTGGTTATTAGATGTATCAGTGCAAAATGCTTGGATTCTTCATAAAAAGTCAGGTGGATGTTTACCTCAGCTAGATTTCAAAGAACAGATTGCTGAAAGCTATCTGAAGAGATATGGGATCCCTCCTAAAGGGCCTGGGAGACCTTCCCAGGGGAAAACAGGTTGTAAGAGAGTTCTTGATGACATTTGTTTTGATGGAATAGAACACTACCTGATAGAGACCCCAAACAAGAAAAGACGTAGATGTGCTGGAAATCTGTGTAGCAAATCTCCTTCCAGTCAGTGTAATAAGCGTGATGTAGGTCTGTGTTTGTCTTGCAATTTAGCATTTCACACAAAATAGACTTCAATGATGTGCCACATGATGTATCAGTTGCAATGAAAAGTTGATTATTTTATGTTAGAATTTTGAACTGGCAATTTAATCTTTGTTTTGATTCTAAGTGCAAGATTTAATACAATGACTATTTCTTTTGGCTTGTTTTTTTATTGTAATTTTCAAATTCCATTCATTTGGTTGTTGTGACTACGGTAGTTCATGTATGAAAACAGTAGACTTCTTTTGTATTTAGTTATGTCACTTATATAACAGCAAACAATAAACCTTTCAAAATAGAACAGAATTTTTCATATTTCCCCCAAATGTACTCGTTACTGCCTAGCGTGACATATATGTCACACTCCATTATTCATTGTACAATGAATGCAGCTGAAAAAAATTATGTATTCTACTGATTTTGGATCCTTATGAACTAGATTTAGTGTAAAAATTTGAAATCCAAAGAAAAAAATAAATTTGGGAAGAAATGGGTTAATGACTTTATATTCCTTGAATATTGGTGTACTGTGCACATATCTCTTATAAAACCTTTTGTATCTTGTTATCAAATATAACTCAAATTTGAGCATTTTTCTATCATATCCCGGCCTCGTTTTGGGGTTACCGTCTTTAAAAGTTTTTGGTTACTATAACAAATACCTATCTCATTTTATCACCTGCTTCTAGTGATCAGAAGACTGTCGGAATATCACATATGGACACCAGATCTTGATTTCCTTGGCCCTAAAATGATAAGGGTATCTGTGATAGTGTTAATGACGAAACCCTGCGCGGGTTAGCCATTAATGTCATAGATATTTAAGAATACCTACATTAGGATTTGTAGGGATGATAGAAATATTATTCTTTTAAATAAACCAAAATTATATAGTTCATAGAAGAGTAGATTAAATATTTTGAATAGAAAGGTGATCTGAATTGGAATGATTGTATGTTTCAAGATTCTCACAGTGAAGATATAACGATATGCTCTAATAAGGGGGTTTTCATCGATAGTTAATAGTAAGCAATAAAAAGCAGGGATAAGTCCTATTTTATCGACCAATACAAATTATAGAGAATCTTACCACTAGTAAAGAGTGCACTTTATATGCCCTAAAAATTCGACAAAAGCTGTAAACAAATTCTCACAGAAGGTTCCAGTTTTTTGTTGATTGATACTTTTTAAGAAATACATTTTACATTATCAGTATACCAATTATTAACCTTCTATAGACTCTTCGTCATTCATCCAGATATCCTAATCGTTGCTTTAAGAACACATCTTTATTTTGTTCATTTTTTGTTTTTTCAATGATAGCCTACATTCATGACAGATATATGTAACCATAGATTTTATTTATTCATCATAAAATTCTAAAAAGTAAAAAAGAAAAGGTGAACAATTTCAAAATACAGAGATTCTTAGATTATGAAGAGGATGCTGGTTGATTATATGCTTATATACATTGCCTCTCTAGGTATGGAAATCCTGAGGATGTTCCAAATAGAGGTGTTGAAGTCCAGCACTATGGAAGCTCCGTTCCTCTCTCACCGTGGACAGTTATTTTGACAAATAGATGGTGTAGCCATGGGATTTCCTCTTGGGACTCTATTTGCCAACATGCATATGAAAACCGTCGAAAAATCACCTTAAAAGAACACAAGAAGCCAAAAATCTATGGACGTTATATCGACGACATATTAAAAAAAAAAAAAAAAAAAAAAAAAAAAGAATAAAGTTAGCTGTCAAACTTAGGAGAAATTCTGGACTAAATTTTACAACTGAATACAGTCAAGAAAAAACTCCACCTTTCATCAAGGACAGGGTAAAACAAGACGATGACCAACTCAAGACGACCTCAGTATACACTAAATCAACCAACGTAGCACGATGCTTAAATGGCAGATATGAGTACCACGAACAATACAAAAAGTCAGTAATAAGTGCTTACGTAAAAAGACCATTCACCTACAACAAACCTTGAAAAGACGTTGATGCCTAACTAATCAGAATTCGACAAATACTAACAAATAACGGATATAGGGACAAAATGATAGAAGCCATAAGCAAGAGATTCAATGCAGTAAAGTTCAGCAACCAACGACGTCAAAAACCAACGAAGAAGAAAAAAAAAAAAACCTTATCATCTATCACCGAATTAGCATTGGTTCAGCCTACAAAGATCATGAAACTCGTACATTGTGAGGAGTCTTCAATCGAGGTGTGGCCCCAAAAACCCCTTACCAGAAGGTAAAACTTGTAATATATAGCAAGACCAGCCTAACT
>NC_090728.1:99844890-99862390 GCF_036898095.1 Palaemon carinicauda
TTATTTTGAAGGTGCCACAAGATGAACACAATTCGGAAGGGGGAAGAAACTGAGGAACATGGAATAAAATCGAATGGAGTAGAGGAGTTTGATGTCTACTTCAAGCTAAATTATTCATTGGAGATGTAGCATGAAGCAATATGGATATCTCAGTAACGTATTGAGAGAATTTGTGTCATACTTTGCGTGACATGGAAGACCGTTGGCGTAGTTTCATTGTACCACGGTGAATTACACAGAATTTCATGAATTTTGAATGAACAAAATAGATATATACTGAAATATAAAATTATAAAAGAAATGCAAATAAGGGTAATTGAAAAAGTTAGAAGTGTTTTATACCTCTTACCGTAAAAGGAAGAGAGAGAGAGAGAGAGAGAGAGAGAGAGAGAGAGAGAGATAAAAATTAAAAGTTCCAGAGAGGCTACAGACATCAAAGGACATCAAAGCATTTGTATCAAAAGCATTAAAAAACTAAATTTGCAGAGAAAAGCAAAAGAAAAAAAAAAGCAGCGCAGGGTTAGGGTGTGATTTTTTCTTCAGCGGAAAGCAATCCAGAAAGCAGGATATTTTTCGATGTAACAATCTATCTAATACCAGAAAAGCAATGCTTCCGCCTTTGAACGCTGGAATGTCGCAGATGCTTTTAGGAGGAATATCTCTCTCTCTCTCTCTCTCTCTCTCTCTCTCTCTCTCTCTCTCTCTCTCTCTCTCATAATCGCTGTCTTTTCGATATATATATACATACATACATACATATATATATATATATATATATATATATATATATATATATATATATATATATATATATATATATATATATATATATATATATATATATATATATATTCTTATGAAGCTGGTCTAGTGTAGAGTAAATAGAATAGTTTATTCATGAGATATTTATATATTTCATTTGTGCATTGAAGAGATGAATAGTTCCTCTCATGTAGATTTAAGTTTATTATGTAAATCACATAAGACTTTCGTCGTTAATTTCATTGTATTCTTCATTCAAGTCAGTATATGTAAATTTACGTTTTTTTAAGAATTAACTTTTTATTTCACGTATTTTTGTTACGAAGTCTTACGTAAACTGTTTGAGAGTGTTATGTAACCCATACGAGATATGAACAAGGGCTTATGTAATGTTCTTTTATGTTTTTATGAAGTATTGCATCATGTTTGTGAGAAAATACACAATATGCCATGTGGTTTGCAAGGTTCTCAAGGGCCCCGGTGTTAGCTCTTGTCTTTTATTCATGCCGAGGACAAAGGGTGGGTGAAACTAGCTGGGAGAGCTGTCTCGTGGGTGCGTTGGTATGCATCTAAGAGTTGCCTGAAAACCCAGGATTCGATTCCTAACATTTGTAACTAGTTGGAAACTCTGGGGTTGTTGTTAGATTAAATCCCCATGCTTCCAGATCTCTTGGAAGCTTCTAGAAGTAGCTAAGTCTCTTATAAAGGCGACCCCAGGGTTTAAGAGATCAGATAGAGAATCCCAGCCTTAAGAATAATTACCCAATTTTGTTTTGAGTGTACTCAAGAGACCTTTAAATATTCGGTGTTTTATATATTGCTGTCTGGGAGTTATTTAACTGTCTCAGAGTTCGGGTATTAATATATTTCCAAGTATTACAGATTTGTTGTAAAAGCAAACAGGTGACTTTGGAATTCAAGAGGTTGTTTAGCTTGCCAGGCATAATATATATAATATTATATGTTTGAGTCCCAGGCAGGGGAACCATCATTTTATTATAATATATATATATATATATATATATATATATATATATATATATATATATATATATATACACACACACACACACATATATATATATATATATATATATATATATATATATATATATATATATATATATATATATATATATAATCTTACCAGAATGTCGCCTGTTGTAAAACACTGGATAGAATAGTTTCTACTAGTTGACATAGATGATAACAAGACTTGTAAAAATATGCAAAGGAAGCAAGATATAGATAGAGATGATGGCCTAACAACTGATATAATAAGAGTTGGAGGAGATGTCATAGTTGTATAACTCGTTGAACTTTACACAAAATGTCTGCAAGAATGCTCTATACTTACAGCTTTGAAACTTTATAATGATACACAAAAGACCTGAAAAATTACTGCACAATAAGTTTAATATCCGTAATATATAAAATATTTACCTAATATGGCAAATAAAATTACACTTTCTCTAAAAACAAAAGTATCTAATGAGGAGGCCCTACCAGTATTGAATTATGCATCAGGAACTTGGAGTTTTACTAAAGCCTTAGAAGCTAGTTACAACTATAAAAAAAACAGGATGGGAATAAGACTAAGAGACAGAAAAATAGCAACATGGGTACGAGAGCAAACTAAAGTAAATGATATTCTAACAACATGTAAGAAAAAGAAACGGACATGGCCATGACATATAATGATAAAGATAAATAATAGATGGGCATTAAGAATAGAATTGGTCCCAAGAGATTGCAAAAGAAGTAGGAGAAAGTGTGGGCAGACATAGAAACACCTTAAACAGACGAGATTGGAAGGACGTCTGAATCCTTTGCACTGCATTGTAGTAGCCTAGTAACACCTGATGATGATGTATATTGATAATCCTCATTACGTTGTCTCCTTACGTCATTTCAGACTTTCCGTCGCTTATCCTTAAATATCAAATCAATAAATTACATCCACATTACTTCGTCTTACTCGACCTCACTAGGCGTACAGTAAGAATGTAAAATAGCTAAAATAAACTGAAAATATACTCTTTTTTTCTTTTTCTTTTTTGAAATGATGAAATAAATACCCGTACGTTCAGTAAAGAAATGGTATGCCTACTCAGTGCTTCTACTAACCGAAATAAAAATTCCTTGTAAGAGCTTCCCAATTTCCTTGAATTTCCATGACACATTTTATTTTCCTTGATTTCCTCCTTGACTAATTTTAGACATCGACAATAAGAAAAAAATATAGTACAGTACACTGACTATTTTACAGTGAATACTTCACAAAATTACATGTTTTCCCGCCACATTTTTTTTCTTTGGTTTGAAAGCAGGAGAGCCAGGACTCGTCAACCCTGTCCAAAATCTTTTGCTCGAATTTCTTTTTCTTAATGGCTTTCTTTGTCTGTATCATAATCGCTATCTATTACTGGCATTTTTTATTGGCATCGGAAAGAAAACCCGTGAAAAAGGTAAATTCTCTAATTCCTTATCAGGCAATATCATTTTCACTAACGAAGATCATGGCAATACTTATCAACAATAAAGTTGATTATGTAATTGATCCCACGGATCAATAGGAAAAGAGATAAACCGTTTTACTGTTATTAAGTATGGCCATTTCATTACGTTCACGAATCACCTAAAACGGGCTTGAGAATTTCCCTTAAGTTATAAGTCTAGTTTCGAAAAGAAGCAAAGTCTAACTGAACGTTTCAAACACTGAGTTATGGAACATACGAGATGGTGAGTTACGTGTGTGTACAGGAACGGAACATGTATCATTCAGGTGGACATGTAACGAAATAAGCAGTGGAAGACGGGCTCAGAACTATAGTTATGCAATAATGTTTTGAAGCCAAGTTATTTGAAAAGGAGACAGAAGAATTCATGTAACATTCTCTGACGACAATGTAATCTAGCCTATATAGGTTATACTGGTTAAGACTGCATCATCTATATTTAAATTCAGTAACATGATTATTTCAAGATAACCTTCATGAAAATTTCTGAAAATTTACAATTTCCTTGACAAATCCTGGAAAAAAAACATTAAAATTCCTATAAAATTCCCCGATTTTTCAAATTCCTTGTAGTTCTCCCTGATGGCCCTAAAATTCCTTGAAACAAATAAAATTCTTTGAAATTGGAAACATTGTGTCTATAATTGTTGAGTGGCTATTTTGCTCTTGGTAAGGGTACAAGAGACTTTTGCAGTTATGGTAAGCAGCTCTTCTAGAAGAAGGACTCTCAAATATCAAACCATTGTTCTCTAGTCTTGGGTAGTGCCTTAGCATCTGTACCATGGGTTTCCACTGTCTTGGGTAGAGTTCTCTTGCGTGAGGGTACTCTAGGGCACACTTCTATCTTATTTTTCTTTCGCTTGTTATTTTGAAGTTTTCATAGTTTACATATGAAATATTCCGTTTAAGGTTGTTATTGTTCTTAAAAATTTTTATTTCAATTGTTCATTGCATCTCTTGTAGTTTATTTATTTCCATATTTCCTTTCCTCACTGAGCTACTTTTCCTGTTGGAGCCCATAGCAAGTAATCATAACTATGATAGTAATAGTAATATTGTTCGTCATTGATCATTGTAAGTAAATCACCGTCACTTGTGCCATTACAAGGAACATATAGCACCAGGTATTACTAAGAATTTGATGTATCTATGCATATATCTATTTAAATCTACAGTATATATATATATTTATATATATATATATATATATATATATATATATATATATATATATATATATATATATATGCATGCAAAACTCATAGGAACACAGATGCCCAGATGCAATAAACCACAAGGAAAAATGAAAATACTGAGTGAACCCTGACTGGTTCCACATCACGACATAATGAGACTTCTATGATGACGTCGTGAAACGATACCGATCAGGATTAATTCTGCATTCTAGTTTTTCCCCATGGGTTTATTACACACACACACACACACACACACACACACACACATATATATATATATATATATATATATATATATATATATATATATATATATATATGTAGTGAGAGAAAAAGAGAATACTCTCTCTCTCTCTCTCTCTCTCTCTCTCTCTCTCTCTCTCTCTCTCTCTCTCCAGGCATTTCCGTAATCTAATTTTTGGAGGAATCCAAACCCAAGGCCACTTGTCAAAGCTGAGTCTGGAATCTTGGGTATGAAGCATTTGGCATCAGCCACTTGTTACAGCCAAAACAGTTTAACGGGGCCAAGTTTTATGTTCTAGGCCCGGCGTTTTTCTTCCAGGTAAATCCAAGTTATCAGTTTTTCGCTCTCGGCTCTCGCTTAGGGAAAAGAAGCCGCACGGAGGGCATATTAAACTGCGTTCTTCCACCTTTGGTTGTTTGTGAAATGTTAAACCAGTAATGTTCAAGGGATCTTCAAGGAATGATGTTTAAAAGTGTTATATCAGCGAGCTACCTCTCTCTCTCTCTCTCTCTCTCTCTCTCTCTCTCTCTCTCTCTCTCTCTCTCTCTCTCTCTCTCTCTCTCTCTGTCATATTGTGTAATTCATTATAGATATTCTAGAATTACATCCAATATTATGTTTATGTTAGTGTTTACAGTGAATATGCAAATTGCAATACAGAATTCTATATCATATTATATTATTGCGACATAGATAAATTCATTTTTGTATTATACATTCTGTCCAGATAAATCAGGCATAATATGCTTCTTTAAAACAAATCTTGAATATTTCATCCTTCAAAGTGTTAACATGTCTTTTTCAGCGCAGTGCAAAATCAGCACTTGCTTTGATAATTTTTTTTTTTTCCAAATTTGTTTTTCATCACTAGGAGATTCATAGCTTTTGCAAATTCCAGCAATCTTTCACCTTCTGGGTTTCTTCCTCTGATAAAGTTTGTAACTCATTTCTTCTCTCTCATCAGTATGGAAATGTGAACTTTTTTGGTGATTTTATTAGAAAATGACTTTTTTAAAACAATCGAAGATAAGATGTATCTTGTGTTTGTAATTTTTATTATTCAAAAGGTACCATGGAAATCCCAATAGGTTACTCACATAAGAATCCATTTTTATTACAAATTAAAGAGGTCCTTAACAAATTCTATTCTTAAGAGTTAAATATTGAGAAATGCATGATTCTTGATCCCGGCTCATGTGGGAGTTATTGGTAATAAAATAAACAAATAAAACCAATTGTTTCTCCATGGGAATCATCTTACCAGAGAGAAAAAAAGAACTGAAGTCATTTTAGCAAGATTGGGTATTGGTCATTAGAAAATAGCCCATGGATTAGTTTTCTGAATGCAGTCTGTCGGTCAGAAAACTAAGACTTTATCGGATAGAATCTGAATATCTATTTATAGAATTTTCTCTCAAATTTATTTTCTAATACCTAGGTTTAATCCATACTACATTTCATCCCACCTGAATTCATTCGGGCCAGTTCTATAAGAGTCAAGGTTGATTCACTTGGCTGGTAAATCTCCCTTTTTTATAAGGATAATTCTCTTAGTTACTATAACGTTCAATGTAGAGTACCTTACCACCTACTTATGCTTTCAGCTCTCACAGCACAAATAGCCTTTGATATTTTTGAAAATCAACATAGCAGATTACACTTTTTCATCATCCCTTTTTATTTCATACATACATACATATATATATATATATATATATATATATATATATATATATATATATATATATATATATATATATATATATATATATATATATATATATATATATATACAAATATATATATACATATATATATATATATATATATATATATATATATATATATATATATATATATATATGTATGTATATACATATATATATATATATATATATATATATATATATACATATATATATATATATATATATATATATAAATATACATATATATATAAATATATATATATATATATATATATATATATATATATATATATATATAAATATACATATATATATATATATATATATGTATATATATATATATATATATATATATATATATATATATATATATATATATATATATATATATATATATATATGCACTATAATAAACAATAATTTGACTCTACTACACCAGCAAATCTGACCAGTTGGAGAGGAGAAGGTACTAAAGAAAGTGTTGGAGAATAATCCAAAATAGACTCTTATTTTAGAAGTATGTAGCACAGTAGGTCTGAATAGATGCCTCTTGAATCAAATGTTTATGGAGATATAAATTTGTATATAACAAAATATATCACAAGATTAGTAAAATAAAAACTATGGACTATGCAATGTGTTTACAAACTTCCCCATAAAAAAAAAAAAAAACAAGCATATTGTACAGCGTATAGATTTCCGGTACCTAAAAAAAAAAGATTTTGTAGATAAAGTACTAACAATATAACAGAAAATTGGTATTCCTCAGTCCTTAAAAAAATAAACAACACAGAATAAACTAGTGTAACACTCGTGTTTCTTACACGTTCATACAATGTAATGCTATTGCTTTTATATCTCTTGTTCTCCCCACACTGATAATAGAACACCCTGTTTAAGCTTACTATCATATGTTTACGTTTGTTTGAGTTTTTGTAACATTCTTTCTCGCAACTGCTTGTATATAAGCTAGTTATTTGTTGAATGAAGGTTATTTGCATTCACCTCGCCTCTCTCTTAGAACCTAACAGTTTCATTGCCACATTGGTCACCACCGGAGAGACTATTCCACACCGTCTTTTTCCCCTCCCATTCACCCTACCCTTTTTACAATGCCGCCTACGGAACGTGACTCTTTGACGCAGGCTACCTCAAAGAAACTGCTGCCCTTCACCAGCAGAGAGGTGTCCTAGTTCCAGCGCGCTGAACCTCAGGTTAGCATCAAGGGTTTGATTTGCTCAAGCAGCAAAGCAGATTATGTCCTCAAAGAGATCCCAAATGAAACTTTCCCCGAAATTTCCGTTTGGCTTTGCGACCAAGGGGACGACTCAATGGAGTATGACGCCCTTAAAAAAGTATGTTGTGGAGCAGTACTCACCTTTGCCGGCCACCCATGTAGCCGTTGAGGGACCTAAAGGCTTTACTCACCCTCAGGGAAATGACTAGTATAGCCCACTTGCAACCTACAGTGCTGTAGACGGCTCCCATCAGGAAGTGAACCTTTTTTGTGCCCTTTGTGTACGACGTCTACCAGAACCTGTATACACCCCCATCCTCTATATCGATGCCTTGCCCATAAAGGACCTTATGACAAAAGTTGACACCCATATGGATAGCCACTTCATCACCTTCAAGACCACCATCAATACCTTTATTCCAGACAAAGAGGACAACTACTCAACACCTACCAAAGCCGACATGAAGGCTGTAAGACACAGATGTTCCCTCAGTGACATACCAGAGCAGTGACAAAGCTGCTTTCCCCCCTCATATGCCACCCCTCACTCACAACCCAACCAATGATCTCTCCAGCCACTTACTGACAACCATCAGCCGAAATATTGTATTGCTACTACCACTCTAGATTTGGGCTGCTGCCAAAAAATGTACAGAGGGTTGTCAGTGGCCAAAAAAGTTTCAGGTAGGCCATCACTTGGGGCAATGGCCTTCCCTGTCACTAACTTTTCTTTTTACATGAAGCATGTACAGATGGGCTAAAGCCATTCTTCAGGAATGACACAGCCATTCTAAGCGTGCTGACGATTAGTCAACATGGCGTCTTACTCGTTGACACCTCTTCAATGCACCCCTTGCATTCAACATAATTGCACCCACAAAAGTCTACGACCACCTCCTCACATCTTACCTGTAAGTCTTCTGTCCTGAACTTCACCAAACACCTGCAGTTCTGCCTAGTACTGTATTTATCACCATATCAAGATGACGAGCCCCTGGAGTTATCCAATTCTGGTGTCAGGGCCCTGATCGTTTGGTAGCCACTAAACACACGTTCACCAAAATAGAGAAAATGGGCTTTTACCATGGTCTTCCCCCTTATACATAGTCCTTAGGAAAGGTGGCTGCCTTCGGATCACTAACCTGTCCCAAAAATAGTTGACGTTACCTCTTCTTGCACAAAGCAAAGGTTTTCTCCATAATCCACTTCATGAAGGGGTATTTTCAGGTGCTCATGAACCCAGAGACATCCCAAGACCCCCATCACTACCCACTTCGATACACACACCTTTAATTACTCCTATTTTGGCCTTCGTAATGCCTTGGTCATTTTTCGATGCCTCATGGATGGGATCTTCGGGAACCTCCCCTTCTGCATATGTTATGTGGATGGCATACCTGTGTTCTCTACCTCTAATGAAGAACACCTCCATCACCTATGCATCATTTTTGACTGCCTTGTAGTTCGGTACAACAAGTGTATCTTTGGGACCAACAAAGTATCATTTGTAGGGCACTGCATCACTCCCGAAGGAATCCACCCCTTCCCTGAGAAGGTAGCAGCCGTTGAGAACTTTCCCACACCCTCGACTGTCAAAGCACTGCAAGAATTCATGGGTGTGATCAACTTTTTTCACCGGTTCCTGACAGCCATCACAGCCACTCTGGACTCTCTCCATCAAGGGCAAGCCAAAAGATCTGAAGTAGAGTCCCCTACAAGAAGTGGCCTTCTGCAATGCCCCATGCTGCATACCCCTGTCCTTCTCTCCACCGATGTCAGCGACATCACTACTGGTGCGGTACTCAAACAGGTTGTCAATAGGTGCCCCCCCACCATTGACCTTCCTTAGTAGAAAACTCTCCAAGGCCGAATCCGGTTGCTCTACCTTCAACCGCAGATTGCTGGAGGTGCATTTAGCTATCTGTCACTTTCACCACTTCTTAGAAGATATGCCATTCGTCATTAGCACAGATGAAATGCCTCTGGTGTATGCCTTCACTCGACAGTATTACGCCTGGTCCACCTGACAATGGAGACATCTCTTTGCTGTTGCTGGATACAACTGCACCCTTCAACACATCCCTGGGAAAATTAATCCTGTGGTGATGCCCTATCAAGAAACACATTGACCACCATTCAATTGGGATTGTATTAAAATGCCTTGGAGAAGCCCAATGAAAAGATCCAGAGTACCAAGTATGTAGGACATCCATTGGAAAGACGTCACCTTCCTTGACTCCAACGCCACCTTCCTCAGTGACGTCAGTGCTAGTAGACTACAACTATGGAAACCTGCTCCCATGTGCAAAAAGGTGTTTTATTTCATCCACAGCCTCTCACATACCTCGCTCCGATCTATGGTACAGCCCTTGAAGATTCAGGACTGGGCACCTTTCCTCAACCTCAGTGTTATTTTGCATACTTTTACGTTGATGTAGTAGGTCCCCTACCCACATCTCAAGGACACCATTACCTGTTTACCGTCGTTAACCACTCCACTCATTACCCTGAAGCCATTCCCATGGAAACTGCAATGTGTGCCTCATGTATATCTGCTTTACTCTCATGGTGGATAGCGAGAAGTAGTATCCCTGAGCATACTACTTCTGACAGGGGTACCACTTTCACCTCTCACTTTTGGACATCATTAGCTAATCTCCTGTGCACCAACCTATATCAGACAACCTCTTACAACCCTGCAGTCAACGAAATGGTAGAACATTTTTATCACACCCTCAAAGAAGCTTTGATTTCCCACTGCAATGGCTCCAACTGGTTTACTCAGCTTCCCTGGGTCCTCCTTGGATTTAGGACCACTCCTCAGTATCACTGGACGTCTCGGCAACTGAAATTGTGTATGGTGACCCGTTAGTCGTCCTTGCTGAATTATTTTCCGTCTGTAACCTCCTCCAACAATATCCAACACCTGTGTCAAAGACATCCCCTTACACGGGCCTTTTTCTCGGTATCTGCTGCTTATTGAAGGTTTTCTTAACTAACATTCATGGCAAAGAAGACTAGGCCTCCACTGATCACCTTTATACTGTGTATCTCCTGCAAGGTGACCCACCTACGATTCACATGTACGTCTTTTTTTAGAGGGGGAGCCATGTACTGTATGCTTCATACATGCTCAAACTATGCAATGATATTGCTTCTTTTATCTGTCAGTCTCTCCTACACTGTTTAAGATTGACATTGTATATTTTAGTTTGTTAGAATTTTTGTAACATTTGTGCTCGCAGCTGCTTGTATATAAGCTTGTTATATGTTGCATAAAGGTTACTTCAATTCACATCACCTCTCTGTTAGAGCCTTACAGTAATGTTGTCACACTAAATTGCTAAAAATATAATTGTTGTGAAATTATTTTATTAAAAATACCCCAAGAATTCTAAGCTTCCCACATCATCTTCGGTGTAGTAACTAAAGTCAAGAGCGTTCACGGACCACAATAGTTCCCTTATTCCTAAAAGCCATGCACTAAATGCAAAGTTTCTGTCTTGCCCACATCAAAGGAAAGGCCAATGTTAAAATCTTATATAGTCTTTAACTCCTAAGTATTCAACTTGACTGCATCATATATAGAGGATTATGTATGACAGATATAGTCTCAATCTCGTACATTTCCAAAGCTGTGGTAGACATTAAATTTCCACTTGAACTCGAAGTACGACATTGGCATTGATCTTGATCGCATAGAACATTAACAATATTAGCGTAGTATACGCATTATTTCTGAAGTCTCCAACCCACTAAGTTCAGAAATTATGAACAAGGTTAGATTTTTTTTAACTTGAGCCTTATAATATGATCTTGACCCAGACCCTGTCATCACTATTCATATTGACATTGTCTGTGCAATAGGAATAGAAATCTTCAAGTGTGTATCTTAATTAATTCATATGTTATCATCCATGTTGAACACTAATGTTATTTAACATTGACCTTAACCTTAATCTTAAACTCTTTTTGTAAATTGCATAATTAGTGGATTATGAATGCCAAACATGTAGTTTTTATACTGCACAGTTCAATTTACGGCTAAGGTCATATTTTTTTAAGCTTTAAACAATATGGCTCACCTTAACCTATATGTTGGACTGTTGTACATCAACAATTTATAAAGATTATGTAGCTTCTATCTCTGATAGTACAAAGATTGTGACTAGATTTCTATCCTAATAGGGGTTTGACCTCCTTGAAAAGTAAATATTTACAGTACATAATCTTTTAACTACAAATGAAAAAAAAAAAAATGAAAGGACTTGACCACAGCGTTAGTGCAATCCTGCAAGCAAACTAATAAATAGACAAACACATGCAAACTAACAAGACAATAACCAATTCTACGCTTGTGAAATGTTGAAAAATCCCAATAGTAAAGAGCAAAAACATTCTTATCTATAAACGATTTGTACTGATAAAAGAAAAAAAAACGGTAAGTCAGTTGAAATAACAACACAATAAGAAGAGTTATTGAGTAAAACAGACTGCAGCACCAAATAAATTGACCTGTAGAAATTTTCATGAAAAGGAAACATTTAGAGTATATATATATATATATATATATATATATATATATATATATATATATATATATATATATATATATATATATATATATATATATATAGTCATTTAATTGCTAACAATAGTGAATGGTGGTGGTCCATTTCAGATGTCTTAAGAGCATTTTGGTCATGAAGGTCCTTAATCTTTTGGAGCTGTTATAATAACCATTTCTAACCGAACCTAAAGCAAGGTAATCTATTTTAAATAGAAAATACAGGCATTAGATGTATAACTAATTTGGAGTCAACATGTTTTCATTTTTTAAGGGTAAAAGAGTGTCTGTGCAACGGAAGTAGATTCTTTCATTCACTTTCATACAAGAACAAGTTAAACTATCATAGATATAACGCCATATGGTTAGATCTGCGTTTGGTAATAATAAGCCTCTGAAGAAGATTTCTCTGTGGCTGTCATATAAAACAGAAAATCAGGTAAACTATATGTTTTTTTTTTTTTTAACTATTCAGCGGAATCTGTGCCTTATCGTTATTTTTTTTTTCAATAAAAATCCCAAATTCTGTTTGAAGTGGTATGAAGTCACCTACATTACTGATATTATTAATAAACTTTTAAACTGATAGCGTCATGTTTGTATTCTAATCTTCAAGAAATAAATGTCTAGATTTAATGTTCTTTAATAATGGTTTACTTATCATCAACCTTTCATCAAAATTAGAAATCATTAAAACAAATCGAAATAGAATTCTTCACAAATTCTTGTTGCACGAGATGTTTGTTTTGTTTAAGAAGAGGGAATTAAAGATAGAAAAGATTAGAAAGAAGTATCATAAGCCAAAGACTGCCTATACTCTATGGGATCCATTCACCATTTTCTTCAGTGGCAAATAGCAACGGAAAAAGAAAAGCGTAGGACCATGAGCTTGAGATTTTCAGCTTTTCCGACTAAAGATTAGCATGGCTTATCACTTTTGTTGAGTTATTTTTGTTATCATTACTATCACACACTGATGTTTATATGTGTTTTTTTCTGACTTTTATAGCTAGATCATCGTTCGTTTACTTAAATTTATATCGTAATTTATCTGTAAATGCTTCGTTATCAACATGGCATTACACAAAGCCTTTGGGGAGTACTTCCAACACCATAGAACCTGTTTAAACCTGCCTTATCAGGAATTATTTTGTTTGGGTTCTGGGACCTTCTTGTCCTGAACTTATTGTACATAAACTTGCTATCTGGTAAAACAAGAGTTACAACAAAATGGCCTTGTCGTCCGACAGGACATGTGTACCTTTGGTGCCAACGAAATATCGTTTTTAGCGTACCATATCACTCCTGAAGGAGTCCACCCCCTCCCTGAGAAGCTAGCAGGTGTTCAGAGCTTCCACGCGCCCTTAGCTGTCAGAGCACTGCAAGAATTCTTGGGAATAATCAACTATTATCACCGTTTCCTGCCAGCCATCGCAGTTACTCTTGCTCCCCTCTACGCCTCCCTCAAAGGCAAGCCAAAAGACCTGAAGTGGGGTCCCCTTCAAGAAGTGCCCTTCTGCAACACAAAGAATGCCCTATCAACCTCTGCTGTTCTTACTTTTCCCATGCCACATGCCCTCTCCTTCTCTCTACAGATACCAGCATCGTCGCTATTCGTGCAGTACTTCAGCTTTTGGTCAATGGATCACGCTGCCCATTGTCCTTCATCAGTAGAAAACTGTATAAGGGGGAATCTAGCTACTCTACCTTGGGCTGCGAATTTCTGATGGTTCATTTAGCTGTCTCACCCTTTTGCTACTTCTTAGAAGGTACATGCTTTTTCTGGTGTATACCTTCACCCAACAGTCCAACGTATGGTACACCCATCAACGCCGAGATCTCTTGAACACATCCCTGAAAAATTAATCCCATTGCTGATGCCATTGGCTGCCATTCATCTGGGATTGTATTACAGCTGCCATGGCAGAAGCCTGGCAAAAAGATCCCGAGTACCAAGCATGTAAGACATGCTGCACATCCATCCGTTGGGAAGGCATCACCCTCGACGACTCCAACATCCCCCTCGTCTCTCACGTCAGTACTGGTAGACCAAGACCATGGATACCTACTTCCATGGACCGACAGGTATTTAATTTCATTCATGGCCTTTTACATTCCTCGCTCTGATCTACTGCAAACCTACTGAAGACAAAGTTTGTTTAGTACTGCATTAATAAGGATGCTAAGGATTGGGTCCGCACCTGTACTTCATGCCAAAATTCAAAGATACATTGGCACACAGATTCAGGAGCTGGCACCTTTCCTCAACATAAAATATCATTTTGCCAAAAATCACGTCGATGTAGTAAGACCCCTACCCAAATCACAAGGATATTGTTACCTGTTTATCATCATTGACCGCTCCCCTCATTTGCCTGAAGCCATTCCATAGAAACTGCAATGTCTGCTTTGTGTACATCTGTCTTACTCTCAGGGTGGACAGTGATAGTTGGTATCCCTGAGAAAATTACTTCTGATAGGAGTACCACTTTCACCTCTCACTTGTGGGCACTATTAGTAAATCTTCTGGGAATCACCCAACATCAGACAACTGCCAACAACTCTACTGCCAACACCCTCTAAGCAGCTTTGATGTCCCACTGCAAGGACTTCAACTGGTTTACCCAGCTTCCCTGGGTCCTGGGACTATGGATCACTCCCAAGATGCCCTGGATGTCTTGACAGCTGAAATAGTATATAGCGACCTGTTGGTCGCCCCTGCCGAACATTTTTTCATTACAACCTCCTTTAACAATCTCCAGGGCCTACGTCATGTTGTGGGAAAATTTAATCCCTGCCGTACGCCACACATACCAACAGGTTTTCCCTCTGCAATGCACGTTTTCCTGTGCAACGCCACTAGCAAATCACCGCTAGCGCTCCCTTACACGGGGCCCTTTCCTTGTGATCCATAGTAATCTGAAGGCTTTATTAATCAACATTCGTGTCGAAGAAAACAGGGTCTCCATTGATCACCTAAAACCCGCGTATCTCCTGCAAAATTACCCAACTAAAGTACGAGTATGAAGAGCAGGGGGCCTCATTTCACATGTATGACTTTTTTATGCAGGGGGTGGGGACAATGTACCACACACGTTTCACACACGATCGTACAGTATAACGGTATTTTCTTTTTTATTGTATATTTTGTTCTACCTCTCACTCTTAACAGAACCTGTTTATGACTGTCTTCTCAGGAATTATTTTGTTTGAATTTCTGTGACCTCCTTGTTCTGAACTTCTTGTGAATAAACTCGCTATCTGTTGAAATAAAGTTAGTGGCATTTACCTCGCCTCTCAAGTACAACCTAATGGCTCACTTTCACATTACTTTATCTCCATCCCTTCATCCTTTCTTCTAACTTTTTTATAGCCTTATTGCTAGGCCTTATGTACAAACTCTTATGTCAGTCAATAAAACACTATACAAGTTTCTCAGGGAAACACCTTTTAAAATTCATGGAGTTTATGTCAAAGAAACACCGTCAAAGGTATTGGAAATAAAATTAATTTGTGATGCGTCAACTAGTAAGTAAATCTTGCCTCTTTATTAACTTTTCTTACATACTTTAAGGGGTTTTTTCCTGTTCATATCACACAAGTGAACCCTACATCTTATTATACATATTTTAGGTATTTAGCGCTCACAGAACCTTTGAGCGTTTATTGTCAAATCCACATTACTGAAACGCTTTAAAAATGAAAAAGTCTTCTGTTTTTCTGATTTCAAGTGGGAGCTTGTTGTATAGTATTGGGGCCGCATATTTGAAACCTCTTGCACATACAGTAGACATACATCTTGGCTCCAATAGTTTGAAACTATCTGTAACTATTTTCGTGTGTACAAGATTTGTTGGCTAAACGATGTGCAGCAATTCTCTTAAATATTTTGGACATCCTAATACATTGTTGGGTTATTGCACATATCTTGAACTATTCTAGCTTTACCAGTCACCCAGTATACTCGTACTTCAATCAGTAGACAGTATTTGTGGGAAACCTTTTATCTGCCTTACTCCTCTGTTTATTGTTTTGTAATTTCTTAGGCCCGTGTCACACATCTGCAACTGAGCTCTGCAACTCATTTTTATATAAAAAATGAGGGAAGTCTAGAGATTGATTTTTTTTTTTTTTTTGACAGAATGATTTATTGCACATTTCCTGCTAGATTCCCACTTAGATCTACAGGGTCTATCAGCTTTGTAGCATCTCACCTGTTACTAGCTGGTACCCAGTAGTGCTCATGTAGCTAGAGATAAAAAGATGCACCAAAAAGCAATTATAGGTCACTGGACACAAGGAAAAATAAAATATTCTAAGAACAGTAACAACATTTGAATAAATATTTCCTATTCAAACTATAAAAAACTTTAACATAACAAGAGGAAGAGAAATTAGATAGAGTAGTATGCCCGACTTTACCCTCAAGCAAGAGAACTCTAACCCAAGACAGTGGAAGACCATGGTATAGAGGCTATGGCACTACCCAAAACTAGAGAACAAAGTTTTGTTCTTGGAGTGTCCTTCTCCTAGAAAAACTGCCGACTATAGCTAAAGTCTCTCTTCTACCCTTACCAAAAGGAAAGAAACCACTGAACAATTACAGTGCAGTAGTTAAACCCCTTAGGGAAGAAGTATTGTTTTGTACTCTCGGTGTTGTCAGGTGCATGGAGACAGAGGAGAATCTGGAAAGAATATGCCAGACTATTCGGTATATGTCTAGGCAAAGGGAAATTGAACTGTAACCAGAGAGAAGGATCCAATGTAGTACTGTCTGACCAGTCAAAGGACCCTATAACTCTCTAGCGGTAGTATCTCAATTGGTGACTGGTGCCTTGGCCAACCTATTACCTTAGTATCAATGGTCCGTATTTTCTGTTAGTCTCGTCAATTCCAAATCAAAAGCTTTGCAATTACTTGAATATGATCATCTGGTTTTTTCAACTTAGTGCAGTTTATACATTTCATCGCTTGAGAGTTACATTCCTTGGTGACGTGATTTCCTGAACATTTCCTACGCACTATCATCAGTCTTGAACTTGCAATTTTTCCTTTTTTAAATGTCCATACCTTTTACAGTGGTAGCAGGTGAACATAGTGATATTAAATTTGTTAGCCGAATAAAATGCTGGTCAACAGAATTAGAAGTATCTACCCCACAGTGGCTGTGATTTCGCAAAATTATCCCTCTATAATTTTTTGGCAATAATAATAATAATAATAATAATAATAATAATAATAATAATAATAATAATAATAATAATAA
>NC_090728.1:99867390-99882390 GCF_036898095.1 Palaemon carinicauda
CTATCGCAATTTAATGATTACCAGAAATATTTCATGCATATATATATATATATATATATATATATATATATATATATATATATATATATATATATATATATATATATGTATTTACATACATATATATATACCTATACATATATATATATATATATATATATATATATATATATATATATATATATATATATATGTGTGTATATATTTCTAACCCCTATTGAAAGCGAACCCTAGTCTCCTCAAGTGAAAGGCAAGGTAGCTACCATTCATATCACCAGAGGTCCCTGAAAGAAGTCAGGGAAGAAGTTTTAACTGTATTTTAGAATTTACCTGGTAATACCACTGTCTTACATACCAGTGAGTTTCCCATTCTATATACAGGGTCATTTGGTTGGTAGGGACAGTGATCTCACCAGATAAATCCTGAAATGCAGTTAGCCATTAGGGTATGGCTTCTTTCATGGGCCACTTGTGGAAAGGTTGATAGCTACCCTGCCTTTCATTTGAGGAGACTAGTATTTATACTAATGTAAGGTAGAAATTTATTTCTACCAAACATAATATTTTGATGAATTGCATCACACACATGTATATGTTGGTTATATAAGATTGAACGAAACGTAGGTGGATGGGAAATAAGATTTATTTTGAGATTACACATGCAGTTATATTGACTAATACAACTAAATTGCATCCACGTATCTTGGTCATCCCTCAATAAGCTATGAATTAATTGTGTATGATGAAGATTCAATCCAATAGATTTTGCAATTCGTATAATAGGGGTTAGCGAAATGCTCAAAACTGCTAAGGCTTTTCTGGTAAACGTTTTGGGACTGGGATGAAGTTTGTCAGTGACAAGTTGCTTACGATCACTATACTTAAACTTTTTAAGATCGCCGTGATGTGGTCGATACTTGTATCATATGTTGTCAATTTATGTTACAGTAATCATTTTATCTTTAAGGAGTCTATTAGGATAGGTTTCATTTCTAGAAATGTAGTGCTTTGTTTACAACAGATACTTGGAATATATCCTACATCATCTATTTATGGTTAAAACCTAAGTTTCATTACTAGAAATGTAGACGTGGTATATTTTTTTTTTTCTTTTTGTACACGTCGATGGCAGATATAAGCGTACTGGTCCCATTGTATTGGTATCACAAATGTTGCTGTCAGTGTCATTAAATGTCACTTGCATAGGCTTTAAAGAAAGTTAATGATTTATAAAATGATGAAAATTTGATAAATAAACAACTTATTTCTTTTCCTTCAAACGAAAGTTGTATTGAAATATGCTACTTATAATGTCAGTATCTTAAAGTGCAGTATTTATTTTGATCATTAATACAAAAAGTGATAAGAGAAAATGTATGTAAATATTAGATTTACAGGAAGGAGTTCATAGAATCGGGAATGATATTAAGAATATAAGTAAACTTATGTATTTGAGAATCCAAATCCTTTCCATCGACTCCCGAGGTCTTAAGCAAATCTTCCCATGAAGGATTGTCTCTGTTGGAAGGGTTTAAAGGGCTTTATTCACCCGTAAATCTGACAAGTGTGTTTTCTACCTGGCCCCGCCTCAGCTAGCTTAGAAAGCTTGACAGACTATAGTCACAGAGATTTGGATGTAACAGTTTAAAGGTTTGAAGGTCACTCATGGATGGCAGAGGCAAGGGACAATGGCATTGCCCTATCAAGCAGGACAATGCCCTAGAGAATGACCATATATATATATTTGATCAGCACGCAAGCCCCCTCTCCACCCAAGCTAGGACCAAGGAGAGCCAGGCAATGGTGGCTGATGACTGCAGATAGACCTATAGGCTCCCCCAAACCCCCATCCTTAGCTCACAATGATGGGGAGGTAACAGCGACCAAGGGAACTAACGAATTTGAGCGGGACTCGAATCCCGGCCTGGCGTTCACCAGTCAGGGACGTTCTTTTAGGGGATTAAGAATAGTGGTATCAAATTTATCAAGATTGCAGTGATTGGATTTTCGCTTTGGGGCTTGAGTACCAAATGTTTCAACCCAGTTTCTTCTAACGGTTTTAGCATTTTGAGAATTCCAATACTCGATTAACACCCATTTTCTTGTGTAAGTATTTAAACGATTATCCATTATGGGTTATTTGAAGCATCCGAAAAGAAGACATGTTTATTCTAAATAGATTTAGTTATAGAGGTTAATAAAAAAATCATTTTATACACCATACTTATTATGGAAACCATCGTTATGTTATAACCCTAACATAAACCCTATTCCACTTATGGGTCACTTGCTTATGGTTCACCCGGTATAATATCTGACTGTATTTAATTCTATTCTTTCACAACAAATTAATCATTAGGGTATATGTTAATTAGAGAGACATTTGAAAAGGGTATCTTCCACTACTGGAGGTATCTATTAGGAATGACAATTAAGCATTTAAGATTGAACTGACGCCACCGATTTGGTGAGGCGGGCAGTGGAAGCCGGTTGATTGAAAACTAAATTGTGCTTTGTAGGTCTTCTCAAAGTGAAATAAAGTAATTATTTAGATATTTATTTTCACTTTATTACCCCTGTATTAGGTCTCATATACAATATATATATATATATATATATATATATATATATATATATATATATATATATATATATATATATATATGTACATATATATGAACATATATATATATATATATATATATATATATATATATATATATATATATATATATATATATATATATATATATATATATATATATATATATATATATATATATATATGGGCTCAAGCCATGTCGTGCTGATGGAAGTTCCCCTTAAAGTAGCTTCCTAAGGGATATATGTACTACAGTGATATTCCCGGAGAATTTTACCTTTAGGGATCCAGAATTCTAACTCCTGGCATGAATATCCTTAAATTTTATCTCAAGGATAATGCATAATATCAGGGACGTATTCTTGACATGACTCATAGCAATCTGCACCCATAATAGCGTTTACGCTTCGAGGAGGTGTGGCAAAATAAAAGGGAGCCGTATCAAGGCTACCCCATTCTCGTACTACTATTGAGTATGATAACAGCGCCATTCCCACGATGGTGGACATTCCTTTTTGTAGCGATTTCACTCGGTGGTATTCCCTGGTGATCTAACTTTTCGATCGTTTTACAGGATTATTATTATGCTTTCTCCATCTTCTTCCGCCTCTGGAAAGTTGAGTATTGGGTCTTTACTATGAGTATATTTTAGCTCCTGTTTCACAATGAAATTAGAGTATTTTATTGTGCCTAAGAGCTACTGTAGGCCAGTTACTGGAGGCGCCTTGGGCGCCGTCGTTCGTTAGTTAAGTGTTATTTAGATAGCAGAACGACTTCCAGTTTTAAATAGCCTTATTTAATTATCTTAATTATTTAGCTATATAGGCAATTATTCTTGTAAAGATTTGATAACGTGCATAATCTTTTCCTTTTTCTCTGTCGATGGTATAGTTAGAGTTTCGGTGATTTAGGTAACTGAGATCTCGTCTAGCCTAGGTAAACTAACCTAGACGTTTTACTATACATTCAGACATTCCCCGGTTACCCTCGTGCATTGTTTTCATTTAGTGGAGACTGATACCTCCTAGAATGTTATGAAACACTACACGTCTCTTCGGAGATTTAAGGGTAATCTCTTTCCCTCTGAGTGTAGCCTCAGGCTACAACCCTAATGGCCGTGCCTTGAATTTTATTCAGACATGGCTAACTTAGGGTTTGTCCTGCCTCTTCCCTTAACCGTTGGTTGTGGTATACCGGCAGGTTATAGGATTCAGTCAGAATCTCAGAGTATTTAGTCTTATGTCGGCGACCTGCCAGCAGGGCGAATGGGTTGTAGGATACCATCATTCCCCTGCCGGCTAGGTGGCTGGCAATGGAGGTTAGCCCTCATTAGCCGCACTCGAAGTTATGGTAGGATACCATCTTCTCCTTGTGACTAAAAGACTAGTCCTGTGCCACAGTACTCTGGCCTGAAAAGTAATATTCTTTAGCCTAGGATAACGTAGTACTGGAGCTCTGTTTCTTCTTTGTTGAGAGGAGGCGGCAGTGCCGCCATCCCCTTAACTGTGTCAGCAATCTCTGGGATGGAGAACTGAGTCTCTCCTGTCACCTGAGATTCTGCCGATACTGAAACGGAGTTTCTTTTAACAGGTGGTAGGACTGACAATTTTGCCCGTTCCTTTCACACTCTTTACAGGACCCTGTTCCCTACCCCTCTGTCCACTTTTGATGGCTGAGCCATTGTCTTTCTTTAGGCCGGCATCTTGCAACCTTACCATTGCCGGTAGGTTGCCGGAGCCAGCCAGACTCCCTCTCTAGCCATGACTTTGGCTGATGGCAGGGCATACTGCCGCCAACCACATCATCTGCCGGCTGCTATGGTCCCTGCAGTTAGCTGATGACTGCCGGCAGCCAAGATGGCTGCCGACAACTGGAGACTGTTGGCAACTGCCGGCCCAGCCGGCAGTTCGCGGCCAAGATGGCTGCCGGTAGCTGGCGGCTGCCGGCGGCCATGATGGCCGTGAGTGGGACGTCCCTTCTATCCACAAGGTTCTTCAGTCCTCCCTTGGACTGCTGCTACAGGTTCTGTTGACAAGGTACTGCCGGCCAGGCCGGCAAAGATAGTGGTGACTCAGTTGGTAGCACGCCGACTGTACTGGTACTGCTGGAAGCTTGCCGGCTGGCAGTGTATCGGCGGTACCTTGCCGGCAATAGTACTGTAGCTGCATGGAAGCCTTAATGGTATATTCTCCCCTTCTATTAGAACCTTCTTTCTGGAGAAAGGCAGTCAAATTAGACTTTTACATCCTTAATTACTGTATACATTCACAGTAAGGGGTAGCTTTTTTTCCATGCTATCTCTCTCTCTCTCTCTAGCTAGCATGCCGGGTATGCCGGGAAGACCTAGCTATGCCGGCAACATGCCGGCTGAACTACTGTATATGTTATACAGGTAGCCAGTATATCTGCAGTATAGATTATACTGCAGATAGAAAACTGCTATATATTTTATACTAGTAGTTATTTCCAATATATTTTGGATATCCAACACAGGCATTTGCTGAGCCCAATCCTATATTGAATGAATGTGATTTCTTCAATATCCTGATTAGAATCAGTATTGGGATTACCCTACAATATTAAACACTTCAAGGCAAGAGTAATACACTCCTGACCCTTAAAGGGTAGAGCCTTTTTCCTTGAGTCTCCCTGATCAGGAAACTCTATTTTAATATAGTAGGAAGGCTACAGCAAATAGGCTGAGTGGGATATGCAAATATATGTCTTTATTTTCCTAGTCCAGCTGGCTTCATGCTAGATGGACCGTACTGTCATATGCTACTATGAAGGCAGCATAATGACTAGACTACAATACATGATGTACAGTAGCCAGTAAATTGCAATATAGACTTACTGCAATTAGAAAACTACAGTACCACTATACAGTAGTATTTTCTGACATACCTTGGGTACCCTTGTACGAGCATTCCGCTGGTACCACTCATACATTGAATGAATAGTTTTCTTCAATATTCTGATCAAGAATCAGTCATCCTGACCCCACAGTATTAACATTATTTTGGGACAGTGATTTGATACTTCTCTACCTCTAAGGGTAAGAGCCCTTCTACTTGGAGTTACTCAATAGAGAAATCTCCATGTAGTTAATACTGAGGGGAGGTAACAGAATTTGCTCACAGGGGTACACAAGTATGTATCTCCTACTATCCCTTTATAATTTACTATCCTAAGCTACTATATTGTAAAGGACATTTGTATGTTGATTGTCAAGGAGATAATCCATTGTATACTCATTTGGTTTTCCTTTCTTTACAGGAGGAACACCAGATACCTTGTGCTGCAGTCCTCTGCAAGGCCAGGAGTAAGTATTTTTACGGTCATAATACTTGCAGGTTTCATGCCCCTGCAATATTATTTCCGGATCCCTACATTATTGGAACCCACAGGTTTGCAATATATGTCAGACATTAATGTCTGAAGGTTTTGAAAATCCCAAGTCTACGGAGACTAGGGATACAGCTCAATATAAATTATGCAACTGAGTGAGAGGCTTTCAAAAGATCTCTCGGGGACCTTTCCTACTTAATGATAGGATGCGTAAGCTACTATTTCTGGAAGCAAGTGAGAAAATAGTAGTGCCTCAGGAGCCAACTACATCCCCTGACGGCCAGAAAACCTTTGGGATTGAGGGCAAGAAGTGCCCCAGGGTAGAAGAGAAAAATGTTGTGTCGGAGTTTCCTCCGTCTATGCCGGCTATAGAGCTATCGATGTCGACATCTTCGTCTTCTACCCCTCTATTGGATAATGTGGTACAATTATGTATCCAGCTGAAGAATCAAATAGAGAGATTTCATAAACAAAACGAAAAGCAGGAAGTAAAACGCAAGATAGAGAATCATAAAGCTTCTCTTGTCGCTTCCCAGGGGTCAGTCAAACGACCCATGAATCAAGACCTACCAATCCCTGGAGGTTTGCGGAGCATATGCCGATTTCAAATGACAATCTCTACATCTCGGAGAAAAAAGGTGCTGTTCCTTTGGACAAAATTCAATTTTGGCCAAGCTTTGATGCATTCCCTAATTGTTGGGTTCGACTGAAGTATGAACCAAAGTCAAGAAAAGGAACGGAACCAAAGGAGGTCATGATTCTCGAACATGATAAGGCACAGACTATCCTTTCAGGTAGTTTAAAAAAGGCGGGTTATTCAGAGTCGAAGGTATTCTCAGTGAATAACAGACACCCTTCCTTTCTTGCTCCTACTTCACTCTCATTCCCCTTTATGGGGAAGGCATTTACTTCTGTTGCCAAAGCGGTAGAGGCAGGTAAACCCTGTCCCACACTCGATGAGTGCAAGCCTTTATCACCAGCTTTTCCCGGACAGGAAAAGGATTGGAAGGAAGTCCATTTGACATTTTCAGTAGGAAAATTAGACAAGGATGTCGCAAGTCGACAATTCAAGGTATGTCTCCCTAAGTTGTCTGAGTTGCTCTTGTATAATGAACATGAGTCAAAGGAGAGACTTGCAACATCCCTTTCTCTACACAACTACATAGAGTTGTGTTCAACCTACGAAAATACCCCAGACATGCTCATGGTCATAGCCAAAATGCATATGGCTATCTTGGTGAAGGACCTTTACGCCTTTATGAAGGCTAGGAGAGCATGTAGAGAGTTTGTGTTCGCTGCTGCAACAGTGAAACACGAAACAAGGAAGCTAATATCTTCCAACATCTAGGGTAAAGACCTCTTCCCACACGAGGTCACTAAGGAAGTAATTAAGAACGCCACCATGGAGAACATAAGTCTTCTCCAAAAATGGGGCATTCCTTCAAAGAGAAAATCTTCTGTGGTTGTGGGTCCCCAACCTAAAAAGAAGATCGAAAATGCTGGAAATATCCGGGCTGCTCAACAACATCCCACTATTCCAGTGACCACGATGCTACAGGCAGATGGTCAAAAGTCTAAGCCTACTGACTATTCAAAGCATAAAGACGCTTCGGCTAGGAGGAACATTCCCTCAGGATCGCAGGACCTTCAATCCTTCGGTCCAAAGCCTATTCATGATGAGCCATTGATGGGAAACAGAAATGCCACTACCATCGTTTCCTTACCTTCTCCTACAGTTCAAAACCCTCCTGGAGGAGTATACCTGAGAGCTATAGAGCATACAGGTGGTAAGAAAAATATAGCTCATCAAGTTCCAGGGAAGGCTGTTTTGTGTTCACGAGAAGGACTCAAGAAATCTCTGAGTCATTTTGAACTTGTCGCCACTCAACAAGTTCATAAAAAACAGCAAGTTCTGAACATATGGACCTTGTTCCAATTAGGGGTGTTCGTAGTCTTGTCAGACCTGAAAGGTGTCCTTCGGAACCCTCCAGTCAACCACCCTCTTTCCTCCTATCTAGAATTCATGTTACAGAGAGTAACATTCATCCTAGGAAAGATACGTGTTGGACTCACAGTCCTAAGTATCTTCATAGGATTGACGAACTTAGTCACGTCAAAGTCAAGCCTAGAAATAGTTCAGGTATTAATATACCTGATCGAGAGGCTGGGGTGAGCAGCACCCGGGACATCACGGATGCAAGATAAGCTTCTAGAATTCTCGACTTTCTCCAGCTCAGGGGTTTCGATGGTTAAAAAACCATCGAAGCCCTCAGTCACATCAACTCTCCTTTCCCTTGAGAATATAAAAGGAGCTCATGAGGTCTGTCAAGAGACTCAGGTAATCAGTCAGATTGCCATAATGCCAACAGGGGAAAGCGCTAAACTTTCCCAAGTTCGCAATAGTAACAGACCTGGTGCTAAGGGCACACCCGAAAGATGCGTTAAGAGCCTGGAGAAAACACGGATCAAGCGCTTGAAGAGGTAAAAAAAGACTGAGAACGGTCCCTCTTTAATCGCTTCTTTAACAAAAATTAAAGCCCCCTCCACACAGATCAGACTCCCTACGACTTATCTGGGACACCGAAGCGATAATAAGACGTCACAATCGAACGTCTCATACAGTCTTGGTGAAGTTAACCATCCCTCTCTTAAAGGGATGGCACCTACCAGCAGTTCATTTACAACTGATCCACAATGTGACTGACGGTGGATACTCTATTTTGATCCAAGCCAATAGAGTTGAAATGGTCCATGGAGGCAGACATATTCCCTCCCAGATGAGTACAAGTCCCGGAACTGCAGATCGACCTCTTCATCACGAGCGTCTTCAAGAAACTACCTCGATATGTAGCCCCATACGAGGATCCTCTAGTGGGACTGATAGACGACATGTCTCTGGAATGAAAGGGATGGACTCAGGTATACCTGTTCATCCCATCCAATCACCTGCTGAAGGTCCTCAACAGGCTCAGATACTTCTAAGGGGAGTAGCTCTTTTGGCTCCCAGATAGCCCAAGGGCAATCTCTCCTCCGTAATGAAGAAACTGAAGATGAGGCTGGTCCTAGTTCTGATCCTGAGTATATTTCCGAAGGTTCAGAAATTAACTGCCTTCGTTTTATCACAGAGAACCCAAACCCTTCACTTCATGATTTTCTCGCTCTAGTGGTTAGAAAAAGGTTTGGGGTCTCAGAAGGCAATATAGAATTCTTAGAAGAATACAAGGCCAAGTCAACTAGAAGACAATATGACTCTTCCTGGAAAAAGTGGGTTGCGTTTGTCAAAGCAAAAGGACCGAAAGAAATTTCAATGAACTTCTGTCTGTCCTTCTTTGTCCGCCTTCATAGCCAAGGTCTGGCGGCCAATACGATAAATACGTGCAAGTCAGCCTTGACTAGGCCTCTCCTATATGCCTTTCAAGTGGATCTGGCGAATGAAATCTTTAATAAGATTCCGAAGGCATGTGCTAGGCTTAGGCCCGCAGTACCACCAAAGCCCATCTCTTGGTCTTTAGACAAGGTCTTACATTATGCCTCATCTGTGAACAATGAAGATTGTTCTCTTAAGGATCTAACCCAAAAGGTTATTTTTCTGTTTACTATAGCCTCTGGGGCTAGAGTTAGTGATATAGTGGCCCTTTCCAGAGATGAGGGTCACATTCAGTTCACGGAAGTGGGAGAACTGAATCTCTTTCCTGATCCATCCTTTCTCGCTAAAAACGAGCTACCCACTAAGAGGTGGGGTCCCTGGAGAATCTACCCTCTGAAGGAAGATGTCTCTCTATGTCCTGTAGAGTGTCTAAAGGTCTATCTTCGTAGAATTTCAGACTTCGGGGGAGGACAGCTCTTTAACCCTGGAACGGTACGGTGGGTCGTCCGCGACCCCGAGCGTCAAAAAAAAAGAGGTTTTTCTCACATGACTCACCCCCGTGACTAAATTTGTGGGTGATCGACCTGCAGTAGGTGTCTCGCCTACACGCTCTAGTAGTGTCCAGATGTGCATTGCTGTAGCTGTACTCCTTCCCCGATTTCTGAGACGCGTCGGGGTCGAGCGCGACCGAGTTTACCCTTCTAAAGTAATTTGCATAATTATCAAAGTTATTACGTATTATGAAATTGTCGTAGAATGGTGCAACTTGTATAGGTTATCAGTTGTGGAAAGTCTTGGTGGACTGTTTGGCTACCATGTGCATTATTTTTTTTTTTTTTAGTTAAAATGTCGTTCATCACCACGAGGACCATTTTACCGCGAGTGGCCCTTTTTCATTTTTTTTTCATTTTTTTGCCAAGTCATTTTTCCGTAAGGTATTGCCAAATAGTATCGTAAAACTTTTGCTTTTTTAGTGTTGGAAAGTGTGTCTAGATGATCTGGCTACCCATGCGTGACTTTGTTTTTGTCAGATACGACATAGTTATTGGTATATTGGGTATTTAACTGCGGTTGCCAATTTCTGTTTTTTTTTTCAATATTTGTAAAGATTTACTACGTAGTAAGGAATTGCCGTATATTATTGATTTTTTTTTTTTTATGTTTATGTGTTAGAAAGTGTGCCTTGATGGTTGGGCAAACACGTGCATGTCTTTTTTTTTTATCTGAGATGCCGTATATTAGAATGTTGGGCATTTTTCCGCGAGTGCCCCTTTTTATTTGTTTTGCATTTTTTTGCTTAGTCATGTTACCGTAAGGAATTGGCAAGAAGTGTCGCAAAACTTATATTTTTATAGTGTTGGAAAGTGTTTCTAGATGATCTGGCTACCCATGCCTATCTTTTTTTTAGCCAGATATGGCGTATATATAGGTATGTGTTCGATTTTCCTGTGATTGCCATTTTTTCGTTTTTTCCCATTTCTTTCAAAATTACTACGTACTAAGGAACTATCACAGAGTAATGATTCATTTATATGTTTGTTTGTCGGAAAATGTGCCTTGATGGTTTGCCTACCACGTGGCTGAAATTTTTTTTTCTGAAATGCGTATAATAAAATGTTGGCCATTTTTCCGCGAGTGCCCCTTTTTATTTGTTTTGCATTTTTTTACTTAGTCATGTTACCGTAAGGAATTGGCAAGAAGTGTCGCAAAACTTATATTTTTATAGTGTTGGAAAGTGTTTCTAGATGATCTGGCTACCCATGCCTATCTTTTTTTTTAGCCAGATATGGAGTATATATAGGTATGTGTTCGATTTTCCTGTGATTGCCATTTTTTCGTTTTTTTTCCCATTTCTTTCAAAATTACTACGTACTAAGGAACTATCACAGAGTAATGATTCATTTAGATGTTTATTTGTCGGAAAATGTGCCTTGATGGTTTGCCTAGCACGTGGCTGAAATTTTTTTTCTTCTGAAATGCCGTATATTAGAATGGCCATTTTTCCGCGAGTGCCCCTTTTTATTTGTTTTGCATTTTTTTGCTTAGTCATGTTACCGTAAGGAATTGGTAAGTAGTGTCGCAAAACTTATAATTTTATAGTGTAGGAAAGTGTTTCTAGATGATCTGGCTACCCATGCCTATCTTTTTTTTAGCCAGATATGGCGTATATATAGGTATGTGTTCGATTTTCCGGTGATTGGCATTTTTTCGTTTTTTCCCATTTCTTTCAAAATTACTACGTACTAAGGAACTATCACAGAGTAATGATTCATTTAGATGTTTATTTGTCGGAAAATGTGCCTTGATGGTTTGCCTAGTACGTGGCTGAATTTTTTTTTTCTGAAATGCCGTATATTAGAATGTTGGCCATTTTTCCGCGAGTGCCCCTTTTTATTTGTTTTGCGTTTTTTTGCTTAGTCATGTTACCGTAAGGAGTTGGCAAGTAGTGTAGCAAAACTTCTAATTTTATAGTGTTGGAAAGTGTTTCTAGATGATCTAGCTACCCATGCCTATCTTTATTTTTAGCCAGATATGGCGTATATATAGGTATGTGTTCGATTTTCCTGTGATTGCCATTTTTTCGTTTTTTCTCATTTCTTTCAAAATTACTACGTACTAAGGAACTATCACAGAGTAATGATTCATTTATATGTTTATTTGTCGGAAAATGTGCCTTGATGGTTTGCCTAGTACGTGGCTGAATTTTTTTTTCTTCTGAAATGCCGTATATTAGAATGGCCATTTTTCCGCGAGTGCCCCTTTTTATTTGTTTTGCTTTTTTTTGCTTAGTCATGTTACCGTAAGGAATTGGCAAGTAGTGTCGCAAAACTTCTAATTTTATAGTGTTGGAAAGTGTTTCTAGATGATCTGGCTACCCATGCCTATCTTTTTTTTAGCCAGATATGGCGTATATATAGGTATGTGTTCGATTTTCCTGTGATTGCCATTTTTTCGTTTTTTTTCCATTTCTTTCAAAATTACTACGTACTAAGCAACTATCACAGAGTAATGATTCATTTAGATGTTTATTTGTCGGAAAATGTGCCTTGATGATTTGCCTAGCACGTGGCTGATTTTTTTTTTTTTTCTGAAATGCCGTATATTAGAATGTTAGCCATTTTTCCGCGAGTGCCCCTTTTTATTTGTTTTGCATTTTTTTGCTTAGTCATGTTACCGTAAGGAATTGGCAAGTAGTGTCGCAAAACTTATATTTTTATAGTGTAGGAAAGTGTTTCTAGATGATCTGGCTACCCATGCCTATCTTTTTTTTTAGCCAGATATGGTGTATATATAGGTATGTGTTCGATTTTCCTGTGATTGCCATTTTTTCGTTTTTTCCCATTTCTTTCAAAATTACTAAGTACTAAGGAACTATCACAGAGTAATGATTCATTTAGATGTTTATTTGTCGGAAAATGTGCCTTGATGGTTTGCCTAGTACGTGGCTGAATTTTTTTTTTCTGAAATGCTGTATATTAGAATGTTGGCCATTTTTCCGCGAGTGCCCCTTTTTATTTGTTTTGCATTTTTTTGCTTAGTCATGTTACCCTAAGGAATTGGCAAGTAGTGTCGCCAAACTTGTATTTTTATAGTGTTGGAAAGTGTTTCTAGATGATCTGGCTACCCATGCCTATCTTTTTTTTTAGCCAGATATGGCGTATATATAGGTATGTGTTCGATTTTCCGGTGATTGCCATTTTTTCGTTTTTTCCCATTTCTTTCAAAATTACTACGTACTGAGCAACTATCACAGAGTAATGATTCATTTATATGTTTATTTGTCGGAAAATGTGCCTTGATGGTTTGCCTAGGACGTGGCTGAATTTTTTTTTTCTGAAATGCCGTATATTAGAATGTTGGCCATTTTTCCGCGAGTGCCCTTTTTTATTTGTTTTGCATTTTTTTGCTTAGTCATGTTACCGTAAGGAATTGGCAAGTAGTGTCGCAAAACTTGTATTTTTATAGTGTTGGAAAGTGTTTCTAGATGATCTGGCTACCCATGCCTATCTTTATTTTTAGCCAGATATGGCGTATATATAGGTATGTGTTCGATTTTCCTGCGATTGCCACTTTTTCGTTTTTTCCCATTTCTTTCAAAATTACTACGTACTATGAAACTATCACAGAGTAATGGTTCCTCTAGATGTTTATTTGTCGGAAAATTTTGTTTACTTCTTTTTTGATTGAATATCATCAAATTTTTTTTAGCTAAAATATTATATTGTTTTACATTTTTTTTTTCGATTTTATTTCCCTTCAAAAAATTTTTTTTGGGTCAGAATTTTAATTTTATAGTCGTAAAATAATCGACAATTATCCAGCAACCCACCATACAATTTTTATGCATATCCAAGAATAATTAGATTAGTAAATAACACCTTGAAATTGACATACCCTTCCTACATTTCAAGTGGCAGATTAGGGAGTCTGAGTCAGTGTGGTTGGCGGCCATTTTGTGGACATATCCGAAGCGCAAGTTGCCCTATCTATATATATTCTTGTTCCCTATAGAATTTGTGATATTTTGGTATATTTTTACCTGCATAAATATCATATTATATATTAAATATATGTATTTTTTTACGAAATTTCTAAGTACTCAAAAAATTACCTTTAGATATGGCCCCTGATATAAATGTAATTTACAAAATAATGAAGATTTTTTTACATATTTCTATTTTAGGATAACATATGTTTATTCCCTACAAAAATTAGCCACTTCCTATTTCATTTGGGTACCCAAAAAAATTCATGAAATTTGGACAAATTGTTTTGGTCAAAAAAAGTTACCCTTTTTTTCTCATTTCAGATCTTCACCTCCATGGGTCTGACTTCATCCAAAATACATCAAGATGTGTCCTAAACATTCAAGAATCAATTCCTAAAAGGATTTGTGTATATATGTATAAACTTTTTTTTATGAATTTTTATGTAAGGTCTTTTTTTCCTACTTAATTTTCTAAAATATTTATAATAAAAAGTTTTTCTGCAGATGAGTAGTATTTATCTTTACAGTTGTTTTAAGCATTCATTGAAGTTTTTTTTTAGCAAAAGATAAAAGGAGGTTACTACAAAAACTGATTTTTCAAGAATTTTTTTTGGCGTCGGGGTCGCGCGCGTCCGAGTATACCCTTAAAGGGGTGTCCGAGGAGCATACCTATCCAGGGTTAAAGGAGAAACTTCTGGATCAAATTTATCCCTAAAACAACTAAGGGCGAAGCTCACCTACTTTATTCGTACAGCAGATCCGGACAGTACTTCCGCAGGTCATGATCCGAGAATGATTGCTTCATCACTGAACTTCTTTCAGTATATGGACTTTGAGCGCCTTCGTTCATACACTGGATGGAAATCATCCAGAGTGTTTTACAGACACTATGCAAAACAAGTGCATGAACTGAAACACTTCGTAGTGGCGGCAGGTAGTGTATTAAAACCTTCCCCCTAATTACTGTGGTAAACAGTTAATGGTTTGGGACCTCACATGTCCTCGCACATGCAGCGGATGAGAATCATCCAGAGTGTTCTACAAACACTATGCTAGACAAGTCCATGATCTGAAGTAATATGTGGTGACCCAGGGAGAATATTTAACCTGCCGTCTAAATTCTACGATGAACAGCTAATTGACTGGGACTGTCAATTAAAGGGAGAAGAGGTCATCCTTCCTAGGTGTGACTTC
>NC_090728.1:99889890-99897390 GCF_036898095.1 Palaemon carinicauda
TGGGTGAAGAAGAATTGTTTGGTAAATTCAGTGTAGTCAGGTGTATGAAGATAGAGGAGAATATGTAAAGAATAGGCCAGACCATTCTGTGTGTGTTTGTGTGTGTAGGCAAAGGGAAATTGAACAGTAACCTGAGAGAGGGATCCTATGTAGCACAGTCTGGCTAGTCAAAAGACCCCATAACTCGCGTAGACTTCCCTTTAACCTCTTTATTGCCCTACTTTCATAAAAGATAATTGAATTTATATGCACTTCTACCTTTATAATTTACTCTAAAACATTCTAAACTGACATTATTCACCTTTTTGTCTCTCTTTTCAGTCATATTCAACAGAAATTCTCTAATGGCGGCTTTTATTCTTAAATATCTTTGCTCATAGACCTTTCTATCGGCATTTGATTCTCTACGCAAAAGTTTCCTTTTTCCTTGAGTACAATTATTCCCCTTTGTTATTTTGTCTAGCTCTCTCTCTTCCCTCTTAATTAATTTCTTCATGATCATTCTCTTATATACCCATGAGCACTCTTCTCCCGGTTCATGCAATTGCACATTAATTAATATCCAATTTTCCTTTAATAAAACTAATTTCCTCACCTTTTCCCTTTCTTCTTTTTACATTTTCTTGCACTCCTATACCACAAAAGTACACCTTCAGTTTCCTATATAAGAAATAGAATCTTTTTATTGAAAGGACAGATGTCCAATATCACAATATGTAGATGGTTCCAATATATTTTCTAGTTTTAAAAAGCGTTAAGTAAACGTTGCAATTGTGAGTAGATGTTAATTAGAAAATATATTTGTGTAAACAAATTAAGATCAATATGCACTATTATAGATTGTAAATTTATATTTTACAATAAAAAAAAAGAATATCTTCTTAACGATTCAAGTCTCCATTGCGTTTAATAGAAAATTACGTAACATGGATGTTGTTGTGTTAATTCTATTTCACCGATTATACCAGGTCTTCTTCGAAATTATTTTCATCTACAGAATTTTAACTGAAACATGAAAACACCGAAACTTTAGATAATATTGTCATTAGACCCATGTAGAACTATTGAAACGTTCCTGCCTAGTAATGTCTTGGACGTGAGTTCGAGACCCGCTGAAGCTCGATAGTTTTTAATATTGTCTACAACCTCACCATCGTTGTGGATTAGGGATGGACAGTATCAGGGAGCCTATAGGTCTACCTGCTCAGTCATCTGCAGCCATTGCTGGATCCTCCCTTTTCCTAGCTAATGGAGAGTGTACTTGGGCGCTGGTCATGTTTATATGGACAGTCTCTAGGACATTGTCCTCTCTCTTGCCACTTTCATTCATGAGGGACATTTAAACCTTTACGCCCATTCCGTTTGGCATTTTTACAACCATAACTAGATACTTTCTAAGAAGCGCTTCCTCCCTCGTTCCGGAAGTCCAGCAAACATTTTGTCTTTAAAGCTAATGTTGAGCACATGAAATTCTATCCAGAAAAATACCTACTGTTCGTTCCCTCTCCTTTCTTCATGAGCCTTTGTCCATATTTGAGATATGCAAAATTCTTTAAAGCAGGGTAAATAATCTTTCTATAGTCCCTGTAAAATATTGTTAATATCATTTTAGAAAAAAAAACAATCCGTACAGAATGTTTTACTTGAGACGAAGTCTTTTATATGAGATGCAATCCTACTTAAGTGCCAATTTTTGACTAATATTGTTTCCAAATATTCTGGTCTGGTATGAAATTACGAACATGAAGATATCCTGAAACATATTTTATTACTGCGTCTTAAAATTTCAGTTCAATTAAATTTTTCACTGATGCTTCGTAGTGAGGTTTATTAACATTTCTTAAAACAAAACAAAGAATCTGTCTTAAAAGCTATTGACATTCTAGCTATTTATTGATCAAATTTAGTAACATTCAACTCTTTGGTCTACCTCTCTCTCAGAGAAGCACATTCTAGAAGAGTAAAAGTCCTTCTAGTGGGGAAAAAACTCTTGGCTTTCTGTATAGTCATTTCCTCTTTTACCCTTCGTTTATAACTTCCACGACCCTTCTTCATTTTCCTGTTTCCTGGCCGCTTCTCTATTCATGCCTTTCTTTCTTTTCAAACTGTCTAATTCGACTTCTACCTGAACCTGCCTAAAACAAGTGTCCGTACTACGTTTTCTTGTTTAACTTCTTTTTCGTCGTTTTATTTATCATTTATTTTTTATTATATATCTTCGCTTTACATCCCACAACACTCAATCTCTCCCTGGTTTTTCTTTTTCTTCAATCGTGTAATTTTCCTGCAAGTGATTTCCCTTCCACTACGTTATAGTAATACAATAACTTAATGGGAAAATAGAGATTAGTAATACGTTTAATTTTTAGAAATTAATAGATATGAAAATAGCTTTTTATCATGTATTAGTGCAATGAAGACAGTTCTATAATTTTCTAGTGAGCAATACATCACCTTTACATTTGCAAATATCTTTGACATGAATCTTAATGATAAGAGGATTTTCTTGGCAATGTTACTTAAGTGACCAGTATCTCAATCAGGACAGATAACTCACCAAATAATAATGAACATGGAAGGGGTAGTGAAGTATCTCCCTATCTAATAAAGAGCAAGTATTTTTATGAATACATATACAAACACATATATGTATATATATGTATACATATATATATATATATATATATATATATATATATATATATATATATATATATATATATATATATGTATGTATATATATATATATATATATATATATATATATATATATATATATATATATATATATATATATATATACAGTATATTTATATGTATATATATATATATATATATATATATATATATATATATATATATATATATATATATACAGTATATTTATATATATATATATATATATACATATATATATATATATATATATATATATATATATATATATATATATATATATATATATATATATATATATATATATATATATATCCGGTCATACTCATCATCATTGCAAGACATAACTACTCAGTCTCTCTCCGTTTTTCTGTAGTGGGAAGTGGTCCATTAGTTACATTTATTCAATTACACTCTCATTAGGAAATTCAACTGTAATCCTTTTAGATGTAATTTTGGTCGTAATATCCACAATTTGAGTGCTACATGCCGAAAATTGGTCACTTTTGAGATATTTTAATTTTTCTTTTTCTCTTTTTGGACTCCATTTTTTTGCATTTTTATTTCAAGGATTGTATTGTCAGTGACCATAGAATGACAAAATAATTAATCATTTCTTTATATATACTTTATACATTTTCATAAACTACTCATACGTTGTGTAATCATCATGGCTAACAAGAATACCAAATATCTTCACCCTGAAGCGCTAGGGCTGAAGATAATTTATTTGGTGGTCTCAAAAATGAGTCTTGAAATGGAACCAAATGGATATTTCCTATAGTTAAATATTATAAAAAATCCTCAATTATTTATTGAATAAATAATATATTTGATGCATTTGAATGACTGACTTGCACTTTCAATTTTGTGAATGTATAATATATCGATAAAAGTGAAGCAATATGCAGAGATATCCAATGACTCAGACTTCAAGAGGAATTATGGATCTGTAGACTTAATTGCCAGGAATCTAAAATACCACAAATCCCGCCACAGAAAAGAAGACTTTGAAACTCAGTCACTACATGAGAAGAGGCAACGCGTTCACGAAGGTTATGAAGTTCATTAAGATAGAACTTTCAAAGAGTCACTTTTGGTCTAATATTAATGTAGAGGAAAAATCAAAAAGAAAGGGAAAGTTATTTTTACTAACAAAAACTACTCACAACAGAACATCATTAAAGTTGCAGGAATATGATAAAAAAAATCAGGTTAACCAGTTGGTGCGACTTATAACAGCTGAGGCGTTGAATGATGGTGAAATGCACCCACCGGAAGACCTTGTGTATTTCAACAAGTATAGCCTATATATGGTGGCCCCCCCCCAAAAAAAATTATATATATATATATATATATATATATATATATATATATATATATATATATATATATATATATATATATATATATATATATATATATATATATATCTATATATATATATATATATATATATATATATATATATATATATATCTATATATATATATATATATATATATATATATATATATATATATATATATATATATACACATACACACACACACACACATATATATATATATATATATATATATATATATATATATATATATATATATATATATATATATATATATATATATACACACACACAAAAATATATATATATATATATATATATATATATATATATATATACATATATATATATATATATATATATATATATATATATATATATATATATATATATATATATATATATATATATATATATATAAATGAACACTACGAAAGGTATGCATTGTCATCTTCTGAAGATGATGTATACAAGGCTAACTGAGGGATATTCGGTCATGGATCGATTTCAACAAGGTGAATAAAGCAATCACTGTCTAATTAACCTGTTTTTGGAAAACCCGCCCCAGGTGATGTCAAGAATTAATAAGGTTCTGAATGGGAGAAGGAGTTCCTTGATGAAACGATATAGGATCCAACACGATTCAGAAGCCCATCAAGAGAAGGAAAGTTAGAAACTTCGCTAGCAATGTAGCAAAGTCTTCCGTCAAAACAAATGATGAAGTGGTCGACCTGAAATGTTCCCAAGACATGTTTGGCAGAGTTCTATAATCATCCGGTTAGAAAAGCTTGACTTAAGAATAGTCTTGTTCCACCCACTGCCTACGGATCCCATTAGTCTGGTAGGTAGATGGAACAATGACTACAACCAGGTAGTCTAAATTGGCTTATCATCTTGAGCCATTGACAAGAGCAGATACTGAACCGTTGAATTCAGCAAGTGATGGGAGTATTTATGATGGCATGGCCCTGATCAAAATGATTCAAAAACTGTCCTTCTACTTACGATGGGATTTCCAAAGATCTCTTAGTACGATTTATAAAATCAAAAGCAACAAAATGCACTTGTGTTTGACAATTTTACTCCGAGCAAAATCTAAGATTTAGCACTATTATCAGCATCACTGATCCTAGCCAAAAAAAAAGACTAAAAAATTCTTTAAAGTGCCAATCCTTCTCTCAGTTCAAAGATACTTTTTTTATTTTTTTTATTTCTTGTTTAATGAATGACAGCCAGAAGATTATGCTAAAGTAATTAGGACCAAGAAAGTAATTGTAGCTTATGGACAAAAAAATCTATGTATTTTGTCTGTAAACAGTAATAACAGTCTGACACAATATGACTGCCCTTTATATGACTGTGACCACAATGATGATGAGACAAGGATGGTGTTTCACATCTTTCAGCTTTACGGAAGTAGTGACAAGCCTTTGCAAGTGAAAGTGCGCTGTGATGACAGATGTAATAATCACTCTCTTGCATTGTTGCAGGGATGGTGACCTGCAAACAGAAATTCTCTCGGAAATGGAACGTGCCTACAACAATACTTGCAATTCTTGGCGCATTGTTAACATCAGAAGCATAGCCAAGGAGCTTAATGAACTAAATGGCACATTCTGCACTGCTTTGCAAGGATATCATGCCATCACAGGATGTGATTACAATTCCTGTTTCTTCGGCAAAGGGAAAACTAGACCACTCTTAATTGCTTTGAAATACCGCCAATGCCTCCAGTCACTAGCAGAGTTAGACAGTTCTACAAGTGTTAGCTCTGCTACCAAAGCTGCACTGGAACATTTTGTATGTGCAATATATGGAAAAGGCAATTTCATGATGTCAATGAAACCCCAAAAATTGATTTTGAAACAAAGTTTATGCCAAGAGATGATGTGTGGTCTCTGGGAAAAGTAAAAAGTTTGGAACTACATCAATGTGTCCTTGCAAAATAGCTCTTACCCAGCCCATTGAACGAGCCAAATTCATTCAAAGGATGTGGAAACGTGCAAATGAATTTAAGCCTGTCAAGGTGTTGCCTTTAGACTAATGAGGAAAAGAGCTAAGTAGCAAGACAGCGCCATATTGGTTTGAAGGATCTCAACTGCCGGATTCTCTGAAAGTAGACCAATAGGACAATGACAATGCCAATAAGAATTCAAACTTATTAAAAGATTCAGATTCGGCTGACAGTGACAATCACTATGTTGACTTCAACTTCATGTAATTTCTATCGCTAATATACTCATCAATAGTCTTTTATGTGAAAAATACAACTATTGCATTTACTCAAAAGCCATCAAGGGTAGCCTATTTTTCTTTGCAAGTTTTGACTTCTTGTTAATCTTAGTAAATGTTTAGTTTTATGACTAACTGATAAAGGAAAATAATTATAAAGAAAAGAGAAAGAGCCTGAAGAAGGTCGAAAACACCAAAAATTGTAAATATTTCAAGATTATCTAATTTGGATTTTACGCCCAAAACTGCAAAATAAAGCTGTCTTTAAGAGTTTAATTGAAATTATATAACTCCAGCTCTAAGAGATGAAGTAGTCATACCCTGGTGAAAAAGTTTGGGAATGGTTGAATCTGTGCTTGCATATGTGTGTATATCTATAAATTTATCCGACATTTTTGACGGGTCACGTCCAGATACCGAATACTTTTCCTTAGTTTTTACGAGGTCATATTCCATTTACAGAGCATTTCACCAAAAAGAAAATAGGTTATGCTTATAAGCAACGCACAGTATGGTCTCTCTCGTGAGCTGTCCTCAACGAAGGAAGTACTCCAAGGAACACATTCACTTTGATGTTGTACACTTTGATGTGAGCTTTTCCCTCGAGGATGAAAGTCCCTGGCGTGCGGTGTGTTCGGTGCACAATCCCACAGGTGAGATGTGCTTCTAAACTTCTCCAGTTACTTCCTTTCTTTCCACTGCTTTCATCTTCCTTAGTAACCTCTCTCTCTCTCTCTCTCTCTCTCTCTCTCTCTCTCTCTCTCTCTCTCTCTCTCTCTCTCTCTCTTATCTCGTATAAGGTGTCTCATTTCCTTTTTGCTTACCTGTCTTAGTTTAATTAAATTTTCTTTTCTTAATTGTGCTGCATGTGTACTATACTTACAGCATTTTCCTGCTGTTTTATCCTCTTATCGTTCTATGAACTACAATAATTACCCATTCATAAAACCGCAGTAAAAGAAATGTCCGCATTGTGTTATCCTTTAAACGAACAAAGAAATGGTCATAAGAGCTTACACAATATCAAAACACACCAACACAAAATAGAAAAAAAAGGAAAAAAAAATAATTTTGTATGGTTAGAATAACTGCAAAAAAAAAAATGCCCAGAAGGGATAATATACACAATATATTCATCCGAGGTAGGACCAGGAAATGGCTGCTGATGACTCAGCTCCCCCAAACCATCGAACTTGATGAGACAATAAGGAATGAGTAAACCTAGTAAACAAAGTAGGTAACCT
>NC_090728.1:99902390-99907390 GCF_036898095.1 Palaemon carinicauda
TATCAAAGTAATTTTAATAGACCACAAATGCCATCAAAAGTGAATTTCTATATTCTACATATTGCTGTACCACATGTCTTAAAATGAATATCTCTCATCTTTTCATCAATCTTTCTCTCTAATCTCTTTAGAATGAGCATATTATATATTTTAATGAAAATTGTGATTTTTCTGTAATTAATGCTATCAGTCAAATCTACTATTATTATTTTTTTTTCTATTTTCACCAATACTCCTATCTCCCATCCATCAGGTTTTGCCTCTTCACACTACCTTTTACAAAATAATCTTGTGAGTAATCTGGAATTCACTACATTTTCGGCCAACTCTTTAGTTTTCTAATAATAGCTTCCACTTCAAACATACTGAATTCATTCATGGGCACATCAAGGTCTTCTTCAGCTTTAAGTATATCAATCAAATCATTCTCTTCATATCTCTCATTCATTACCTCACTAAAGTGTTCCATCTAATGTAACCGTTCTTCATCTGTTGTTATGAAAGACCCATCTCTTTTTAGATGGGTAAATGTTTTTTTTTTTTTTTTTTTTTTTTTTTTTTTGCCCCAATCGAGATTCCATTAATTACTCTATGAGCAATTCTTACACCATAGCCACTCCCTGAATTCATAGCTTTGTGGGCGTCATCTGCTTTCCTGTCTAAATATTCTCTCCAGTCATTCTGGCTTTTCTTTTTACCTCACTATAAATACTGGAATACTTAGCATACTCTACCTTGTAATTTTTATTACTTCTTCGGAAACCTTCAGCAATGAATTTCTGCCTTTGTCTCCTTTTTATAGTATCCCAATTATCATTTGATATCCATGGTTTTCTCCTTGTAACTGCATGTCCCAAAATTTCTCTACCAATATCACACCATTATTCATTAATTGCCTGCTCTTTGACTCTTAAAGTCTTCAAGACTGCAAATAAATTCCTACATTCAATCGCAATATTTTCTCTGTACTCATCTTTTAGAAGCTTAGTTGTGTCAAATCTAGGTATTTTATTTACATGTCTGTTGGGAGCTTTCAGTTTTAACTTCAGTGTGGCAATGGGAAGTTGGTAATCACTACCAATATCTGCACCTCTATAGCTTCTTGCATTACTCAGATTCCTCTTTCTCTCTCTACCAATAGCTATGTTATCTATTTGATTTTTGTAATTGCCACACGGTGAAGTCCATGTATATTTGTGGATTTTCTTGTGCTGGAAAAGAGTACTTCCAATAACAAGATTGTTTGTTAAACAAAAACTTATAAAATATCCTCAATTTTCATTTGCAACTTAGCCAAGGTCCTCAACACCCATCACATTCTCTAAACCTTGATTATTCCTTTCAAATTTAACGCTGAAGTCACCAGTTACAATTTTCATATCTCTATCTGGGATCTCATCTATAGCACTATGCAATTCTTCATAGTATTCATCTTTCCTTTCTTCAGGGCAATCATTTGTTGTTGCATAACAAGCTGTAATATTCATATTTCACTGCTTTGATTTAAACTTTGCAAGTAATAATCTACTATTTGCAGCCCTCCTTTCTCTAAATGCCTTTTCTTCTCTTGGTGTCATCATCATTCTTACCCCTATTCTTCCAACCCCGTCTGTTTTTCCTGATTATATATATATATATATATATATATATATATATATATATATATATATATATATATATATATGTATATCCATCCATATACCAAGGCACTTCCCCCAATTTTGGGGGGTAGCCGACACCAACAATGAAACAAAACCAAAAGGGGACCTCTACTCTCTATGTTCCTTCAGCCTAATCAAGGACTCAACCGAGTTCAGCTGGTACTGCTAGGGTGCCACAGCCCAACCTCCCACATTTCCATATGTATATATATATATATATATATATATATATATATATATATATATATATATATATATATATATATATTGTCTTGTTCTAAGATTTTTAACTAATCCCCTTACAACGTGTTTCACTCAGGGCCAAGATACCATATTTCATAAATTCATTCTCCACTTACTGTAACTTCCCAATCTAATTCATGGTTCTAATATTCTAATTACCAATTTTCAATTTCCCTTAAGTATTTATGAACCGAGAGATTCTTAGCAGCCCGCTACTCCCAGGACTGGGAACCAATCTATTATTTTCTCTTTCCATAGACCTACTAAATCTATAGAGGATTCATTGGCTAAATTCATCAAAGGATACCGAGTTCCTTGTGCCTATCTAACGAAGACTGCCGGTCCATACTGATTCTAATAAGATTATCCGCCAGGCATTGAGATTAGAAGCAGAGGAGACATCCTGTCTATCACCTAAACCCAATCCGTCATCCTTGCTGTCAGAGTCTTCATCTAGATTTATGGGGAATTTCTTCCACACCCAAAGTACTCGTTACTCCACCAGGTTGTTCATCCGCTAATACTCGTATAACCCTTGGCAAACACAGATTGCTAAGATATACCACCAGTGGTGAGTCACTGGAAACACAGTTTCCTTGGTCCGAGTTCGAATTGATGTGGAAATAGAAGCTATTATCATAAAATTGTATCCCCCTTGGGTCTCTGATCCCGGGGCATAGTGAATTCCATATCAAGAGGTATTTATGGTTTAAATGGATATATGCATAAATCGGTTAAAAGTAAAAATTATCATATATATATATATATATATATATATATATATATATATATATATATATATATATATATATATATATATACATACATATGTATATATATATATATATATATATATATATATATATATATATATATATATATATATATACTGTATATATATATATATATATACATACATATGTATATATATATATATATATGTATATATATATATATATATATATATATATATATATATACATATATATATATATATGTATGTATATATTCAGTATTCTAAAATGTTTATGCAGATTCGTTTTATATAATTTACTTGCATTTAAAGATAATCCTTTAATCATTACAAAATTACGATTCCTCTATTTAGGTGTCGGCGGTAGTTATTCATAAATTCCCTATTTAAATAATCTTCTCTGCAGCTTATGTCGAGTAAATATTATAACCAGAAATGGTGAAGTAACAATTTAAATTTGAATGCAAATTACCACCTAAAAAGACAGCTTTTATTACTAACCGTTTGCTTCTTATTAGTAAAGGGTCATAATACAAGCATCATAAAACCAAAGTATTCTATAGAACCACTAATGTATGATGAACAGTTGGAGGTTTTCCATTTACGCTGGTTATGTTGCACGTGATTGGTCTCCCTATAACCCATTTTATAACGCATCGAGAAATCCATTTCATACTAATTTACACCCATAAAGATCATAATTACTTGTAGGTAGATTTATTTTGTATTTGGCAATTAAAAACAACAATTTTGTGTTTTCTGAAGATACTTTCCACTGCTGAGCGTATGAGAGCAATAAACATTTTGTTATCCAGAACAGAAACTTAATAATTCAAATATGGCATTTTCTTTCTAAAACAAGTGACCCATCACTATTTAAAAAAAAAAAAAAAAAAAAAAAAAAAAAAAAAAAATCTAGCGTTAGGGTAAATCCCCAAATGAAAATAAGATCCCGAACATGAAAATGTTTGTGACTTTTTATGTAAAAAATTAATATCATGAAGCTCTTTTTTTAAGATATAATAATGGTAGGAAACCGGTGGCCCACATAGATACGTCAATCTACAAGTATTCTTGTTTTCAACGTTTTAGGTTTTATAAGATATATGGAGAATGATCGTAATATAGAATTAAATACTGCAAAGGGATAATGAAAGGATTAGCTTTCTTATAAGCTGCTTAACTACTTGTTTTTAGATTGCCCTACATTTTGGTGAATGTATAACTATACGTTTATGTGAACAAAGCAGGAAAACCTGTAACTATAGAAGTCTGATTCTGCCTAGTATGGCCTTTGTTAAGAAAATGCAAGCATAACGATATATTCCACTGCACCAGATTGTATAGTTCCCTTTGAAAAAAATACCACAAAAGCATGCATGTGTTAAAGTAATAAGTGGAAAAAATCTCATATCTTTTAAGTTCGTAGCGCATGACAGCGAAAATCAACCACATCCTTCAGGTGAAAAGGATTCCCACATGTGAATAGCTTCAGCTGACCTGCAACAACCAACCTTTTCTGAGTTTTGTTTTCTTTCTTGAAACAAAGGCAATAATGAGAGGCAATGTTTCAGTCCACTCTCATTACCGTTGAGAATTATGTCTGTTGAAGGATTCTAGTTCTATTAGGATTATTTGGACAGCTGCACTGGCGAGTTGATTGTGTGTTTACTTCTTTATAACAAAGTTTTGTTCCTCCATCTTTTATGAGCATCAAGTGTGTGAGCGGATTCCAATAATTTTGTTTTTTTCAGTGTTATATGAAGAAGTACAAAAAAGGCTTTTGAAGAAATAATAATGCATTCTAATGTATGAATATTATTTATCTTATATTTGAGTTGAAATGCTACGAGTTTAAGGAGAAAATTCCATTGAAGTTGACGAGAGAGACAGACAGAAATACGTTCCCCTTTGCCGGGGGGGGGGGGGGGGGGGGAGGATAATGTCCCCCTTTATGAATCTTACACGGCATGTGTCCCCAAATGCATATGAAGTTCGTAACGAATTGCATATTGTTCAAAGATAACAGTGAAGATATTTTTTTCTCAAAACCTGAAGACTCTAGCAGTAGCATAGCTACCCTTAGGAGTATAATTCTGTTCCATTTTCTTTATCCAAATAAAAAAAGATTAAACCAAATGCACCATTTATACACACATGATACTACCAGTAGTCCAGGTACTACGTGTTGGTAGTATATTAGCAATCAAGGAGCCCCCAAAAGAGGACGACATTATGGCCTTCCAATTACAATAGATAAAATGCTTTGAGATTTAGAAGGGAAAGGGAATAATATTGGGTATCTTAAAAAAGTGTAAATAAAATTTTTTAGGGAACTTTCA
>NC_090728.1:99909890-99914890 GCF_036898095.1 Palaemon carinicauda
GACTTCTGGAGACCTGATCTTCATTATTTCAAACGTAGCCTGCAACACCTCACATGATCTGTACGTAGCTGGCGAAATCTAACCAAGAAATTGCTCGTCATTAGGAGTAAGAGGAAATGAGTCGATGACTGGGAGAAGGATTTCACTTAACTCACAGAGATCGCGTTCTGGCAGAATGGGAAGCTGCCGGTAAGAATTGTGTTACTTCTTCGGAACACCATCAACTACAGATGGTTTTGGTTGCTGCCGAAGTTGCCGATCGTTCGTTTTATATCGTCCGACCTATAGAAATACACGGGATCTTCCGTTTGCAGCTGAGCTTTGGAGATCATAATGTATGCGCCTTGAAGGATCCTTTGTTTGGGCTTTTGCGACGATGTCGTATTAAAGGAGACTCTTGGGAAAAGTACGAGGCTTTTTATTGGTACAAAAACGGATTGCGGGAAATGAGGATGGGGGCAGAATGGTTCAACTGAACGGTGAGTGACGTGTAGTTCTTCAACAGGATTGTCCCAAAAGTTGCCATTGAAGTAAGGACATATCCAGACGACATTGGTAAATATATCATGTTGCTCGTCATTTACTATGGCATGATAGTGTATGCGGAGAAATCGATAGTATTCATCTCTTTATTCATTGCCCAGATAGGAAAAGAATAAACGCCTTCGATATCCCTGAGGAATCTGACGAAGTGAGGACTCGCGGCACTGAAATCTCTTTTAAAATCTAGAAGGACACTGACGAACCCAGGAAAAGAGACAATGAAATCTCGAAAGAAACAGATAATCTAATGAAAGAAGATCTTGAAAACTAGAAGACAAGAGAGAACAGCGAAGAGGAGCCACTGATGCCAGAGGTAAGACACTTAAAAATAGAGAGCCTCTAATGCTAGAAGTAAGGCACCTCAAAATATAGATCGAAGACCTTCTAATGGTAAAAGTATGGAACCTAGAAATATATGTCAAAGAACTTCTAATGCTAGAAGTGTGGGAGCTGAAGAGAGAGGTCAAAGAACTTCTAATGTTAGAGGTGTGGGAACTATAAAACGAGGTCAAAGAAATTCTAATGCTTGACGTAAGGGAGCTGAAAAGAGGTCAAAGAACTTCTAATGCTAGAGGTGTGGGAGCTAAAAAGAAGTCAAAAAACTTCTAATGCTAGAGGTGTGGGAGCTAAAAAGAGGTCAAAGAACTTCTAATGCTAGAGGTGAGGGAGCTAAAAAGAAGTCAAAGAACTTCTAATGCTAAAAGTGTGGGAGCTAAAAAGAGGTCAAAGAACTTCTAATGCGAGAGGTGTGGGAGCTAAAAAGAGATCAAAGAACTTCTAATGATAGAGGTGTGGGAGCTAAATAGAAGTCAAAGAACTTCTAATGCTAGAGGTGTGGGAGCTAAAAGGAGGTCAAACGACTTCTAATGCTAGAGGTGTGGCAGCTAAAAAGAGGTCAAAGAACTTCTAATGCTAGAGGTATGGGGGCTAAAAAAAAGGTCTAAGAACTTCTAATGCTAGAGGTGTGGGAGATAAAAGAGGTCAAAGAACCTCTAATGCTAGAGGTGTGGGAGCTAAAAAGAGGTCAAAGAACTTCTAATGCATGGGGTGTGGGAGCTAAAAAGAGGTCAAAGATCTTCTAATGCAAGGGGTGTGGAAGCTAAAAAGAGGTCAAAGAACTTCTAATGCAAGGGGTGTGGGAGCTAAAAAGAGGTCAAAGAACTTCTAATGCAACGGGTGTGGGAGCTAAAAAGAGGTCAAAGCATTTCTAATGCAAGGGGGTGTGGGAGCTAAAAAGTGGTCAAAGAACTTCTAATGCAAATGGTGTTGGAGCTAAAAAGAGGTGAAAGAACTTCTAATGCAAATGGTGTTGGAGCTAAAAAGAGGTCAAAGAACTTCTAATGCAAGGGGTGTGGGAGCTAAAAAGAGGTCAAAGAACTTCTAATGCAAGGGGTGTTGGAGCTAAAAAGAGGTCAAAGAACTTCTAATGCAAGGGGTGTGGGAGCTAAAAAGAGGTCAAAGAACTTCTAATGCAAGGGGTGTGGGAGCTAAAAAGAGGTCAAAGAACTTCTAATGCAAGGGGTGTGGAAGCTAAAAAGAGGTCAAAGAACTTCTAATGCAAGGGGTGTGGGAGCTAAAAAGAGGTCAAAGAACTTCTAATGCAACGGGTGTGGGAGCTAAAAAGAGGTCAAAGCAATTCTAATGCAAGGGGGTGTGGGAGCTAAAAAGTGGTCAAAGAACTTCTAATGCAAATGGTGTTGGAGCTAAAAAGAGGTGAAAGAACTTCTAATGCAAATGGTGTTGGAGCTAAAAAGAGGTCAAAGAACTTCTAATGCAAGGGGTGTGGGAGCTAAAGAGAGGTCAAAGAACTTCTAATGCAAGGGGTGGGGAAGTTAAAAGAGGTCAAAGAACTTCTAATGTAAGGGCTGTGGGATCTAAAAATAGGTCAAAGAACTCCTAATGCAAGGGGTGGGGGAGCTAAATAGACGTCAAAGAACTTCTAATGCAAAGGGTGGGGGAGCTAAAAAGAGGTCAAAGAACTTCTAATGCAAGAGGTCTGGAAGCTAAAAAGAGGTCAAAGAACTTCTAATGCAAGGGGTGGGGGAGCTAAAAAGACGTCAAAGAACTTCTAAAGCAAGGGGTGTGGGATCTAAAAAGAGGTCAAAGAACTTCTAATGCAAGGGGTGGGGGAGCTAAAAAGAGGTCAAATAACTTCTAATGCAAGGGGTGGGGAGCTAAAAAGAGGTCAAAGAACTCCTAATGCAAGGGTTGTGGGAGCTAAAAAGACGTCAAAGAACTTCTAATGCCAGGGGTGGGGCATAGATGTTGCCAGTGAGGCTTTGGGGAAGGCGCGGCGGCGTCTGTGTTCTTTTTTGATGCGTAAACTTAATTAAATACAAGTAAAAACAGGACATTAAATACGTATTATAAATCCTAAATTCTTTTTTATCTTGACAGCACAAATGAAATCTTACAAGTTCCAACATTTAACTAAGCGCTCCCGAAACACGAGTCAGCCTTTTACTTCTGTTTGGAGGATATCCTCGCAAGTAAAAGGTAATCATTATGAATATGGAAAGAAAGATTTTCTTATACATCTATCTTTTGCTTCAGAGAATTACTTTATACTTCTACCTTATCCTTACAAGGATATCCTTCATTTTTATGAATACCTCCCAAATGAGGTGTACAGTAATAGGGAAATTCAATTTCGACTTGAGTTGCGGTGAATTTTATTATTATCTTAAAACTCAGCCAACACTCCTTAGGAAAATAAAATTAAGCCAGAAATATACTTATGGTAAGAAGTTAATGTAATAATTTTTTTTTCTACTATTCAGAGAATCATATACATAAGCATCTTTTTTACGCTTTCATATATGTTTCTATTGAAATATATATTTTTTCTGGAACAATGAATTAATATTATAAGTCAGGACTCAGGATAAGAAGATCGAGCATCTACAACTCTCTCTCTCTCTCTCTCTCTCTCTCTCTCTCTCTCTCTCTCTCTCTCTCTCTCTCTCTCTCTCTCTCTCTCTCTCTCTCACACACACAAATATATATGTATATATATATGTATATATATATATATATATATATATATATATATATATATATATATATATATATATATATCTATATCTATATCTATATCTATATATATATATATATATATATATATATATATATATATATATATATATATATATATATATATATATATATGTATATATATACATATATATATATATATATATATATATATATATATATATATATATATATATATATATATATATATATATATATGTATATGTATATATACATATATATATACATATATATATATATATATATATATATATATATATATATATATATATATATATATATATATATGTGTGTGTGTGTGTGTGTGTGTGTGTGTATTTATATATAATTTATGCGGATGCCCTCCTTCCACATTTTAAATAAGTGGTCACCATATACCCTAATTTCGAACAAACTAATATTGTTTTTTAGCATAAATATAACTTTAGAAACTTCGCTCACTTTTGTTTATAAGTCTTCAGTAATAAAAAGCATGTTGAAAAAAATGGCTAAATGATTGCCTGAATGAATTTTATCTTTCCGTTTGAGGCTGTACCATTGACTATAGGTTGTCTGAATTACTGATTTGATAAAACCTTTTAAAACTCTTGGATAAAGTAAATTTCAGTTATGAAATCATAAAAATTTAAGTAGAAATATGGAAGATAAAATTAGTTGGGTTTATCGATTTTGTGCTCTAGTCAAAACCAAATGAAATTATATATACGACGAATATGTCTTTATATGTAAATAGAACTAATGAAAATCCACCCATTTGGTAAAATTAATTGTTCAAAATTGTAACATTGTAAAGTTTCTTTAATTGCCCTTTAGTTGCGATAAACCCTTTGCGCATGGTTATAAAGTTTTATACATTTGCAGGTGTATAAAATAGGAGACTTTCTAAAATATCAATCTTAAAACCTTCATTATATTGAAGGAGTCTGTCTTTGTTACACTACTAGTCTTTCAGGCAAGTGGATGTACTTTTCCCTACACTGGCAGTAATTGAAAAAAACATTTACAATCATAATACTTTATTTTAAGTGTACAGTGCAAATAGTCCATTATTAATACTCTTTTTTTCAGAATTTTAAGGATACGACTACTGTATAATGCAGGAGAAAACTTGTAAGGTGAATACATCGAACAAACTGAATAGAATAGAATTACCAGCATAAATTTAGCTCACCTAGACCAAATTTCCATCCATATGTTGTCCGATTTTTATTGATATTGATATTTCTATGGTGGGAGTGACAGTTTTGGTGATGTCAAATTTATATTTTACCAAAGCACGTATTACGCTGAATTATCAGAAGCGCTTAATTAGTTTTGATATGCTATACTTTTATTATTATTATTATTATTATTATTATTATTATTATTATTATTATTATTATTATTATTATTATTCTCTATCA
>NC_090728.1:99917390-99932390 GCF_036898095.1 Palaemon carinicauda
CTTTGTTGTAGCTTAACGAATTCAACCTGAAAACATGAAATTTTATATTTCCTCTTTTTCTTTTTAAGCATTTGAAAACAGAATAGATTAATTGTATTACAGCAAAGAAAGTTTCACATAATTAAAATCTTCGTTTTTTAGTGCTATTCAGATTAACAAATTATTTATGTAAATTTCTGCGTGTGTATGGTGATGGGAAAATTACAGTCAGTTGTAATATCAAATACCTTTACTCTAGTATTGCTCGTTGTGATAATTATAGTATGAAGAAACTTGAATGTTCAACACAGGTAGCTGCATTATGATGGACAATGTTTTAGTCATCTTCCTTGTGAACAGTTTCTGATTCAAAGGCCCAGGACTCAAATAAATGGAACAATGATACAGTTCTTTATCACAATGTGTAATATGGGGCAGCCTACATACAAGAAGTAGATGTCCATAAAGGAATCTTCACCTATAGAGTAAAACTAAAGTCACCATTCGAAAAGGTATTGCTGAAAATATATAGCAAGCCAAACTTGGTAACTGCCCTTTTGAGAAAAAACCGTCATGTATCCAGGTAGACAAGGCGTCTAATAGCTTATAAGTTTAAAGAGGAGTGTAAACCCGTGAATATATACTACAGTGGCTTTGTGATGACAACGATAAGGAGGATACATCAAGCTCACCTCAATGATGGGGCCATACATCAGCCTTTCTTTGAAAGCACACGACAAAAGTCCTTCAGTAAATAACCTTATCCGTGACACAATTGTTCAAGAACACAATGACTGTGAGGCTGAGAATTGCTGAAGTATTGTGCATCAGGATGCCGATACCTGTTTTGAACATTCAAGTTTTCCCGCCTTCTAGCAGGAGGGCATACTGTATCGTGCTGCTGGAATTCATCATAGACCCTCAAGAACTGATGTTGTGGGACTTTGTTGGGATTCAAGATTTTCTCCAGCACAAGGTCTTTGGCACTTCAACTGTAATTGTAAAGACGCATTAAAGATCCAAATGCCTTCAACTGTTCATATTTGTTTTTATTTTTATATTTTTTTCCAAGTTCCGTTTGTATGAACATATTTCTATTATATATGGAAAAGAAATCCTTTGTACAGATTCCCTGACGAAGCCATTAGTTATGGGCTGAAACAGCTGTTGGTAAGGGTTGTATTTAATTTATGGAGTAGCACAGTAACAATTTCCGTCTTCTCCTATAAAACTCTGTCCCTGAATACAAGAAAAGATTCGGAAAACAATAAAGGTGTTCACACTATCCAGCATAAAAATGTTTCGTACGAGAAATCCTTTTTCTAATGGTATAGCTTTGGTGAAGCAGTTGTTGTAACAAAATAAATGAAATGAAGAATTCACTGCATGTTTAATCAAAAGCTCACCTTAGAAAATATCAATAAAATAGGTAAATATTAATATCCTTATAGGAAACACATTGAAGCTATTTGGATAATATTACGGATGAGACACAACTACATCCTATTCAGTATTTATTCTTTTTTTACTGTACAGAGTGAATTTAAAAGTAGGAAAATAAACCAGTTGGGAGAAGGTGGATCTTTTCTTAGCTTCATTATTGAATGTTTGAGTAATAGTTTAAAAAGAACGAGTATAAGGATGTGACATCTGGTGTTCCTTAGTGTAGTGTTCTTGTCCCATTACTTTTCATACTATATAAATAAGCTCTTCTTCGTCCAAGTGGTTAAGTACTGCAATGTAGCTATTCAATGGCTACTTTCTTCTTGGTAAGGGTCGAAGTAGAATCTTTAGCTATGGTAAGCAGTCCTGATAGGAGGAAACTCCAAAATCAAACCAATGTTCTCTAGTCTTGAGTAGTGCCATAACCTCTGTAACAGGGTCTTCCATTGTCTTGGGGTAGAGTTCTCTTGCTTGAGGGTATACTCAGGTACACTATTCTAAATTATTTCTCTTCCTTTTTCTTCTTAAAGTTTTATAGTTTATATATGAAAGATATATTTTTATGTTATTACTGTTCTTAACATATTCTATTTTAATTGTTTATTACATCTCATATAATTTATTTCTTTCCTTATATCCTTTACTCGCTGGGCTATTTACCTTTTTGGAGCCTTTGGGCTTATAGCATCCTGGTTTACCTTCTAAGGTTGTAGCTTGGTAAATAATAATAATAATAATAAAATAATAATAATAATAATAATAATAATAATAATAATAATAATAATAATAATAATAATAATAATAATAATAATAATAATAATAATGATAATAATAATAATATGCAGATGCTACTACTTTCTGCTTGAATTCCATCCCCTGGGGATCCTGAATCCCTTAATAGAGATCTAGGTAAAATTAGTGCATGGTGCAAATTATGGGGTAAGAAGTTGAACCCTAATAAACTTCAAAGTATGATTGTAAGCAGGTCGATAACTGTGGCTCCTCAACATCCAAATCTGAGGATTAATTAAGTTTTTTTAACTATATTGGCTCATTTAGAATTTCCGGTGTGAATCTTCATTGCAAATTCACTTTTGAGAGGCACATTCAGTCCGAGTCTTCTGTAATTGCACAAAAAAATGGCATATTAAGAATTCTTTTTTTAAGATTTTGGGAGATCGATCTATTCTGAAATGTTTTAACTCTTTCACTTTACCTTGTTTCGAGCATTGTTCTCCTGTCTAATCTTCAGCTTCTGAATCTCATCTTATTTTGTAGGAAAAGAATTTACGATCTATTAAATTCCCTATTCCTGATCTTGATATTAATCTTAGATAGTTCTTTATGCCTGTTGCATAATATCATTCATAATTCTGGCCATCCACTGCATACGAATCTTCCCTGACACTACCATTCTGCTTGTCATATGAGGTATGCAGTTAACTATAATTGCCATTCCTTCTCTATCATAAGGCTCAATACTACACTGTATTCCAGAAGTTTTATTCCATCACTAACCAGATTGTTGAATGACCTTCCTAATTAAGCAGTTGAACCGGTGGAACTTCAAAAGTTTGCGCTTGCAGCGAATGTTTTTATGTTGAATGGGGTGAGACAAGTCTATTTATAGTTTTTTACGAAAGATCTATTTGAATGGTCTTATGTTCTTGAAATGTTTCATATGAATTGTTTATTACTACTAATATATCATCTATTCATTTCTTATTTAAATTTTTTTTACTTGTATATTTTTTTTCTGTTAAAGTCCTTAGGCTTATAGCATTATTATTATTATTATTATTATCATTATTATTATTATTATTATTATTATTTTTATTATTATTATTATTATCAATAATAATAATAATAATAATAATAATAATAATAATAATAATAATAATAATAATAATGCTAAAACTATTAATGACTGATCCTGTTAATTTTGTAGTCAATATATTTAATATTCTATATTCAATAGTTTTGTAAATCAAAGGTTTGGTTAAATTTCTTGACAATTAACAAACAATATGAATGATATTTACTAAGAGTTTCTTCGTAAAAAGAAACACAAAATCAAATACGTACTTTGAACTTAACTATGAACATGCTATTTGTAGCCCGTTTCTAAAATTGCTCTCTCTCTCTCTCTCTCTCTCTCTCTCTCTCTCTCTCTCTCTCTCTCTCTCTCTCTCTCTCTCTCTCTCTCTCTCTCTCTCTCTCTCGTAAATTTTCATATTAGAGAAATTAAATTAAGAAAAAAAAGTATCCAGGGATTTCCTGGGTTTCCACAAATTTCCCGGAAATTTTGGGACGATAACTTTACTATCAATAATATTTGATCCAGCAAAGATGTTTAGGTCCTTTTTGCGTGTCTGGGACCCCCAGAAAAAAAAATTAGTTCCCCTTTTGGGTGTCTGGTGGGCCTAATGTAGCTGGCAATATGTCTTGGAAGCGTCACTTTATACTTTTTTTTTTCTTTTTTTTTTTTTCAATTAAACAACAGTAGTTTTCTTCAATACCATTTATGTTTTACCAACATCCATATTCCAACAGATAAGGGTAGGGGGTCAACTTGCTGGCCTTTCTGGCAGGCATAATGGAGCAGATAATTGGTCTTGCATTGGCCATTCTGAAACCCCTGAGATGTGTAGAACAATATAAACTTTGTTTCAAGTAATACAAAGACTTCGTGCTATATGATTGCAAGAGCCCGTGCTTGACCGTAAGGGCCAATCAATATGCAACAACAACAACAACAGGTACCAAGAATGTTTGGTCCGGCCTACGAGTATGTTTTAGGCTTATTTTGTCTGGCCGGCCTGATGCAACAGAGATTTTGTCTGACATGGACTTTTTCTTAATCAGTGTGATGTGTAAGCTACCCAGAAATACATTGTGTATGATACGTATCTACATTTGATCAAGCTGGTTTTATGGACATTTTGGGGGTCCCCAGGGTTTAATGTAGTAGGTGAACCCCGGCAGACGTCCAATTCTACATATGCCTTATCCTTTTCTTTTTTACACTGTGCTCAAAAATTGGTACCACGTTCGTTTGACCAAACTCCGCCTGGCTGCATGTCTTTTACTTCGTTTTCACGAGATAAAGCAATTTTCTCTAAATTCTGCAACATTCCTCTTTGACTTCATGTTTATTTTCTTATTAGAAACTACCATTCAAGAACACGAAATCATCCATAATATGTTGAATATCACTACGTGTAGAAGCTAATGTTAAAAAAAATTTATGATCTGGCCTTCTAGTTTGTCATAGAAAATATAAGCATGAAATAAAAGATTAAGACTGTAAAACGTGAGATAGGATTTTTCCCGATACACATATTGGAACGGACCTTAGTCTGGGTACAAAAAAGAATACAAAAAAAGGGATTTTCCTATGATTTGTGGCATAGCAACTTTTCCAGTGCAACAGCTGGTCAGTCTTCATAGCACAACCGCTCAAAAGTAAAAAATAAAAACTGTAGACCTTCCATATTGTCCTTTTCCATGAATATCAATGAATGGGCAACAGAAAATATAGTAACAGTTTTAAAATCTAATTCTCAACCCTTTAAAGAAAAGCAGAAATTTATAGAGATTAACATCTTCTTTCCATTTTTTTTTATCTTTTATGTTTTGAATGAGAGGAACTAAATCAATTCATTCTTATCGATATTAAAGTAACTTTGCTTTCTTTGCACAGATAGCAACTGGGTAAAAGACAATATCAACCAAGGGACATCTGAATTCTTACAAGATTACAATAGACATTTTTTTTTTCTTTTTTGAGTCTCATTATGACCCCTTGACACTTTTAACTTTGAAGTTTGGCGTAATTTGAATAAATTTCTGTTATTTTCCAAATCAAGAATGATATTTTCGTGTTCAATACTCCATTGTGTGTCTCTGGATTTGGAACCAATATGTGTTAATGAACTACTGTTAAATCACTTTCACATGTCATTATTTTTTTTTCCTAGCTGTAATCATTCTGAAACGCAAATTCAAAGATCATTTCTTTTCTTGACATTAAAGTACCATTTAATTTACTTTATGAAATAGACCAGTTTACATGGTGATTCCAATGCTGGATCAGGAATTATTTTTCTTAAAACATTGCTCTTTATCAACCATTTACACAATCACCTTAGATCTCATCAAAGTCCCTCTGAATGTCCAAACGCACACTCAGTTATTCAGGTTTATTTCACACTTGCTCGTGGTCATCTTGGAATCCTTTGCGTTTTGACACATTTTCCAAATTATCTACATAACATTTTCAATGCCTCATTTTGCAACACTGTCTTGAATCTTCAACATCATATAAACTAGACATTCCTTTTTTCTTTCAAATATATTGCAGAGATCCTGTTTCTAACCTTAATTTCCTTACTATATGATTGATATCTTTCATCATATTTTCACCTGACATAACTGTGTGAATTTACTCCTTCCATTCATATGCCATTAAGACAAAATGTTCATTACCGTAATCTTCCTGTTATTTATTCAAAACTAGAGTCTAACATTGTAAATATTTGAATAAGAAATCTACTTGTGAATATATTTAAACTATTGCCACTGTTTTTGTAGCCTTTCCTCTTAAGCACCAACTAAAGCTGCATCACAAACATTAGAATAAAGTTAATGCAATACTCGTAACTTCTTTAATATACATAATTGATCCAGCGACCAATTAATGACCCCTGAATTATGTTGGCACTTCATACATAAGAATATCGAGCCTTTATCAAGATATAATTCACTCATGTCTAAAGTCCGATTGGATCTAAACCCAATCAGCATTTTTATTTGTATATTATCAGATATATTTAATTTTCATCATAAAAAAAAAAAAAACTCGCTCCCTAAATATGTACCCTTCGCATCGCATTAGTGTCTGTTTTATTTAATATATATTTGTATATTCATACAGAAAAACACAGTAACACAGACATATTCATACAAACTAACTCGCACACATATACAAATCAAATAGCGTCTTATATTTAGTGGTGTCAGTCTCTAGAATGCTGTTATCATCATCAGATCTATAAATAGAAGAAACACGAGAAATGATATATAAGAATCAAATTATTATTAACAATGTCAAAAAGGCAGGACAGGTAGTAATAGAAGACAATATATATATATATATATATATATATATATATATATATATATATATATATATATATATATATAAATATATATATATGTATATATATATATATATATATATATATATATATATATATATATATATATATATATATATATATATATGTATATATATATATATATATATATATATATATATATATATATATATATATATATATATATATATATCTATATATATATATATATATATATATATATTTATATATAGAAGCTGATCAAAGAATTTCTAATGGACTCGAATCATTTTGAAAGGCTACAAATACCAGAGAAAAACTCACGGGAGTTGATAAAATTTAATTAGTGAGAATGCATAAAAAAGAGATACCAGGAAAATTATGTGACTATTAAATAATATGAAAGATAATCCGTTTAAAAATGTGATTATCTGAAGTGAATATAATTCAGTTTGGTAATTTAAAGAGGTTCAGCTATCAGATGGGAATGTCATTAAAGCAGATACTGGAAATTTTAAAGTTTATATCGTAGAGAGGCTGGGTTTTGTATGGTGTCTTATATCAAAGGAATTTTGTCAAGAATTATCGCGCCAGAAGATTAGCTTAACGAAATATTATATGTCGACTAGTTTACTAAAGTAGATAGAATTACAGCGATCTTTAACTATGAGCTATTTTGAGAAAATACTTTTATTTCTCATTTGGAGAAAACAGCTCTTGATAAGTGTCCACAAACCTGTTGTCCTCTTCGCTACAAAAGTAACCGCCGATAAATTTTTGAGGTTTGTCAATAATCTCCAAACTTATACTGATTTTATTGGTCAACCCGAAAACAATAATGGATTATGCGCCTTACCTAAATGCTTTATAACAGATCTGACCAATACTTCACTTGTGTCTGTCATAGATTATCTTATGACGGAATTGAATGTTTTATTTTTTTTTTCTTCTTATTTTATCGCCGTTTCTGTTTGATGCCCCTTTTTTCTTTATTCCGATTGGATTCATTCTCAAAAGGATGTGGAATTTGTGAAGGCGTTTTTCATGTAAACTTCCACCCAGGATTTTTTTTATTAATAGCTCTATAAAATTACATGAATTATACATTCAAAGATGTAATTCTGATTTCTCATCTATTGCGACATTTTTTAACGTCTCTTTATATGACTGATGTCCATATTTAACTAATTCGATTCATATTGTTATATACTGTATTATTTTTGATACCTTCAGCATAAACTTGTTCTTTGGAACACACAAGAGTTAATGACAATATTTCCAATCATCGTGATAATTGTTATAGAAGAAAATGTGCCTAAAGTAAGACGTTAACTAACATGCAATTAATGTAAATGAACTATATCCACTTGTAATTTCGAAATCGTAGCAGGAACAGCTGATATAAAAAAATTTCCTAATCCCGGAAGAAACAGCTATAAATGGCTAGTTAAATCACCGAATATTCAGACATATATCTCGTGTAGATCTCTTGGAATCTTTGTTAGTTTTAAATGTCCTTTCCCTGGTACCTTTTGTTTTTTATCATCAGGCATGAGATTAGTTTACAGCATATGTTCATTTTATATCTTACCTAATTCGATTATTTAAGTTCTTTTTGTAAGGCTATTTATAGTTGTTTTACATATCCGAAAATAAATGTCTGAAATGCTCTAATTTGCAGTTCTTTACTTCTAAGACTTCAATACTTTTAAGAATAAAAATGACCAGGGTCAAGATGGTAACAGAGTTATAAAAAAAATTAAAGATTTAAGTAATTCAGACGGCTTACAAAAATACACTTTATTACATATCTGAATAGAATTTATAGTTTTACAAAATATCAGTTAGTGCAATAAATCCGCATGAAGCAGGTTCTACTTTACACATTTTCAACATTAATTGCAATAAATCTGCACGAATCAGGTTTTACTTCACACATCTCTTACACGCTAAAACGCAGTAAATCCGCATGAAGCAGGTTATACTTTAGACTTTTTCTACACTCTAAAGAGCAATAAATCCGCATAAAGCAGGTTTTACTCTACACATTTCCTACACTCTTAAGAGCAATAAACATGCATGAAGAAACTTTTACATTACTCATTTTCCACACTCTAAAGTGCAATAAATCAGTATTAAGCAGTTTTTATTGTACACATTTGGTAAACTGTAAAGTGCAATAAATCGGCATGAAGCGGGTTTTACTTTACAAATTTGTTACACTCTAAAACGCAATAAATCCGTATGAATCAGGTTTTACTTTACATATTTTCTACACTCTAAAGTGCAATAAATCCACATATATCAGCTTTTACTTTATACAATTTTCTAGACTCTAAAGTATAATAAATCGGCATGAAGCAGGTTTTACTCTACACATTTCGTGCACTCTAAAAAACAATAAATCGGCATGAAACAGGTTCTACTTTACACATTTTCTACATTCTAAATTGCGTAAAAATAAGCATGAAGCAGGTTTTATTTTACAAATTTTTTACAATCTACAGTGCAATAAATCCGCATGAATCAGGTTTTACTCTACACATTTTCTACACTCTAAAGTGTAGTAAATCTACATGAAGCAGGTTTTACGTTATACATTTCTTACATTCTAAAGTGCAATAAATCGGCATGAAGCAGGTTTTTCTTTACTCATTTTCTATACTCAACAGTGCAATAAATCCACATGAATCGGGTTTTACCTTACACATTTTCTACACTCTAAAGTACAATATATCTGCAGAAAGCATGTTTTACTATACAAATATTCTAAAATCTAAAGTACAATAAAACCACATAGAGCAGGTTTTACTATACATATTTTCTATAATCTAAATTTCAATAACCACAGAAAGCAGCTTTTACTTTACACATTTTCTACATTTAAAAGTGCAATAAATCCTCATGAATAAGGTTTTACTTTACCAATTTTCTACACACTAAAGTGCAATAAATCCTCATGAATAAGGTTTTACTTTACCAATTTTCTACACACTAAAGTGCAATAAATCCTCATGAATAAGGTTTTACTTTACCAATTTTCTACACACTGAAGTGCAATAAATCCTCATGAATAAGGTTTTACTTTACCAATTTTCTACACACTAAAGTGCAATAAATCCGCATGAAGCATATTTAACTCTACACATTTTCTAGACTCTAAAGTGCAACAAATCCGCATGAATCAGGTTTTACTCTACACGTTTTCTACACTCTAAAATGCAATAAATCTGCATGAATCAGGTTTTACTCTACACGTTTTCTACACTCTAAAGTGCAATAAATCGGCATGAAGCAATTTTCACTTTACACATTTCCTACACTCTAAAGTGCAATAAATCGGCATGGAACATGTTATACTTTACATATTTTCTACACTCTAAAGTGCAATAAATCCACATGAATCATGTTTTATTTTGCACATTTTCTACACTCTAAAGAGCAATAAATTGGCATGAAGCAAGTTTCACTTTACACATTTTCTACACTCAAAGTGAAATAAATCAGCAAAAATCGGGTTTTACTTTACACATGCTCTACAATCTAAAGTCCAACAACTTTGCAGAAAGCAGGTTTTACTTTATAAATTTTCTACACTCATAAGTACAATAAATTGACATGAAGGAGGTTTTGCTTATTTTTTTTTTACATTGTAAAGTGCAATGAATCGGCATGAAGCAGGTTTTACTTTGCATATTTTCTACACTAAAGTATATATATATATATATATATATATATATATATATATATATATATATATATATATATATATATATATATATATATATATATACATATATATATATATATATATATATATATATATATATATATATATATATATATATATATATAAATATATATATATATATATATATATATATATATATATATATATATATATATATATATATATATATATATATATATATATACATATATATATATATATATATATATATATATATATATATATATATATATATATATACATGAGTGTGTGTGTGTTAGTTTATGTTTGTGGGCGCATTTATATGAATCTGCGCATATCTATCAATATAAATGTATGTGTTTTATGGAATGTGCATTTATTTAAAAATACAGAGAGCTTCCTGGGTGTTGTCAGACTGTATGAAAAAAAAAATAAAACAATTATATTTCTTCAAAGATTTTCCGATTTTTGTGTTTAAGATAACACTTTATATGCCTATGCCTTTATTGAAAATTTATATTGTAAAGGTCCAAAAATTTCTTTGGGCAGTCACTTATGCCTGGATTTAGTTTTTCATTGATGGTGGGTTTTTTTCTTGTCACTGCTTCAATTGCTTTTATTTCTACGTATATAAGACTTCCTGGAAGTCTACGTGAAATCATAAATAGCGAACGGCTTTTCGATATCAAATGTTCATGCTTTCTTTGAAGTATACTCTTCAATAATTTTCAAATACTTCAGCATCTTTCCATTCCCTTTTGAATGTATTATACTCATCTTTTTATCAATTATGCTATCTATTCTTAAATTCCGTTTCCTTTTTTATCTATCTTGCAATTAAAAAACTATGGGGGCTTTATGTTTTCTAAAATTTTGAAAATTCTACTTCTGCACAAAATGATAACCTCGTGCACGCCATGAAAGTACTCTTTTGCATATGCGTAAAACTACAGGGAATGGTAATTAAACCAATCTGTAATGTAAATCGTGTGTTGCGAATAAAATAAGAGTATAGAAAAATAATAAAAATCTTTCTAGGGAAAAAGAGTAAAGGTTTCCATAAAGAAATAATAAGTGAGAGAGACACAAAAAAGAAACAAAACCGGATCCACACTGCAGCTGTCCAAACAATCGCTCTAGAACGCCACTCCTCCAGTAGTGGTGTAACTTTTAACCTTCATAAAATTAAAAACAAGAGCTAAACCTTCTTTTACCCTGATATTTTAATAAAAGAATACACCATATCAAAAACTGATACGAGGATGAAAGAAGGAGGCTATTCCGACAGTGAAAATATCATTGACCAGTGATGTTTATTATCCCTTTTATTTTTCGCTCTGAGAGATGGAAGCCGTATATTTATTGGTTAATAAGGTTATTTTCTTCATCCTGTAGGAATATGGTTTCAACATGGTATTACATGCTATATCTCTGTTAAATCTGCTGAAACCTTCTAGAACAGAGGCAGTGTTGAATCGATGCTTTATATAAGAAATAAAAAACGAGAATATTACTTCCCATATGACCTAGACTTTCCTATCTCCTTTAGATATTTCTCGTAAACATTTACCCTTTATTCTTCTGGCCTCTCCCTCTATGCCTTCTCCCCAAACAGCTTTATATCACCTTAGATCTGAATATCTTAGGAGTATCCTACCTGTTTCCGCCTTTTCTTTAATTCATCTTCAAGTACGTTCATTTTATCATACTATTTTCCTTGCTCCTTTTCTTAACAATTTACAAGCTTTCCATCATCAAGTAATATTATTTGTTGTATTTTTCCAACCATTTACCTACTTTTTATATTATCTTAACTATTAATTTCTCTCTTTAAACACCTTGTATAGTATTTGCCTTCGAAATATAACTTGTCCTTTTCGCAAAAGAAAAATAGATTTTAATATATCTTATTTCATGCCAACGAAAGATAATTACCTTTTAGATTTTATTTATGAAAACTTCCTTGATTATGATAATGCTTGGCTATAGAATCTAGATACGCTGATGACTTCTAGATGCACAAATTGCTATCATTATTTTATTTTCTTACTTTAAACCAATTTGTCATTTCGTAGAGATTTTACTTTGCGGTTGATTAATCTGTAAACATATCTGATAAGTTTTTATAACCATTTTCTAATTAATTTGTCGTTACTCGTAGCACTGTTTCATGGTTAAGTTTTATTCGGTTACTATTGGATAATCTTAAAGTTTCAGATATATCATAGGTGTTTTAGAACTTCAATCATCAAAACTTTATATTTTAATTTTTCTTTTAAATCTATTATATCCTCCCTTGACACTTCCATCCATTATGTAAATTTTATCTTAGTAATCAACTTATAGTTGATTATCGCATTTCATTTTTTGTTTTTTTCTTATTTTATTATTTTAGTGAATATTTCATTCATCTCTCTCTCTCTCTCTCTCTCTCTCTCTCTCTCTCTCTCTCTCTCTCTCTCTCTCTCTCTAGTAGTGCATGTTCATTATTATTTTCTATCCTTTCCTTCATTTTCTTTCTATCTGCTCTTGCATTTAATTTGTCATTTTAGATTCTACGAATAAATTATCACATTGTCATTAACCAATCATTCGTTTCCTCCATAACTTGATTATGACTTTTTCAATATCTTTGCGATTTTATTGTTTCCATTCATTCATATCACATTTTAGAAACTTTCAGGTTTCCCATTCCTCGGTTGTATTTTTCCACCTCATACCTGTCCTTTTCCCTTTTGGGTTACATTTTTTTTAACTCAATTTCATTATTATTCTTATTTTTTGGTCACTATTCAGATTTAAGTATTCTCCTTTGTTTTCATTTTTATTTATTTCTGCGATTGACTTTATCAATTTTCTTCGTGCCTATTGACACTTTCTAACCCCCTTGCAATTTATAGTTTTTATTTTTTCACCCCAAACTCCAAATAGACTTAAGTGAGTGGAGTAAAAATGGGGAGTACAGGCCAAGTGAGACGATTGAAAAGGTTGCAGAAGGGAAAAATAACTGAAGTGGAAGTAAAATAAAAATAGGAAAATAATAGAAATAAAGGTGGGAGAGTTGATGAAGAAATTATGGAAAAATATTAGGAAATAAAATTTTGATAAAGAGCAAGTCAAAAAGAGTAGAAATAAAAAAAAAAAAATGTATGATATGAAGTAAGTGATCAACGGAAGGGTTGGAAAAAAAATAGTGTCAAAGACATGGAAGCAATCCCACAGACAGACAGAGACGGACTCATCAAAGGTTGAAAAAAAGAAGAAGAAGAAAAAACAACGAATTTTGGTGAAGGGCCAAATTCGTGTATTGTATGAGCTACCAGTCATTGTCTACTTAAAAATCCAATAATGCTGAATGTCAAAATGGTTTGTTTATTAATTATCCTCATCCAGTGCACTTACATATTCGTTAATAAGACGATTCTGGAGAATGTAACGGATAAAGTATTTAGGCAATCAAATACTTATAACATTAAGTAATTATACAGCGTTAAAGACCTAAGAAGTTATTTCATATTGATGACACAACTTCTAGTCTTTAACTCTGGAAAATTATCCTATTTTTGATAAGAATTTTTTTATTTTGGATTTTATAAAAAATAAAAAAAAATAAAAAGTTAGCGTGGCTAGCATCAACGTTCCTATAAGCGAATTCATATCAGCGGAAATTCTGTTGTCTTTCAGACCTGAAAACGTGGTCTGGCTAGGATGTACCGATGACATAATATTTGCTTTTTGGTAAATTAGTGAGGATGAATTTTCCCAAATTCAAACACCCCGAATTAGAAAAAAATAGCATATGGCTAATTTCAGGTAAGTTTGCTGATTATTAGTATATAGAAATGTTTTATGATGTTTCGGCAAAGGTTGTAACTTGTGTTGTTTTTCTAAGTGTAAGGATAATGTTCATAAGGCTTTCAGTAAAGGAAATTTAAATCCCTCATCAGCAAATCAATCAGTCACCGGCCCTTGATATCTATCTTAAGGATCGTTCTACCAACGAAAACTGTCTCATAATATAGTAAAAAAAAAAAAAATTTTTGCAGTATTAAAAAATGAGTCTCACGATAGTTTATCGTCTCAAAACTCAATGATGCGTTACTTTTCTTAGTATTGACACAAATACCACTATGGGTCCGCTTATCTATACGTAGTTAAACAAAAGAATTAACCAATGTGTTCTTAAAACAATAAGAAATGAGTATAAAGAATATTATGCAGAAGAGATGGGAATCTAGAGATGGGAATTAATGGAACACGAAAAAACCCTGATATAACGCCTAATATATATATATATATATATATATATGTATATATATATATATATATATATATATAATATATATCTAAGAGATGCTGACTAAATCATTGCTTTTTAGTTATGATTTTTACTAGTATTTTTTTTTCTCGAAAGATAATCCAGGTAGATCAATTTCCCAAGGTGCATCCCACATGCATCAAAAGTTTTCACTTACGAAAGTTAAATCAAGCAGTCTTGATCTCTGTTCATCCTTAGATCAGCAATCAATCTGTTCTTTATGAACTCATCAAGATTGATATTCTTCATTTGAACACAGCATATAATTTTAGTTTGCAATGGTCGTTACTTATCATATTTTAATCAGGAATTCAAGATGATTTTAATTTAATTTGATTTTAAACAGGTGTACATGTGTCTAACCTTAGCATTCTGTTCTCCGGTTTTCTTCATCAATAGACTACCGTTTA
>NC_090728.1:99937390-99957390 GCF_036898095.1 Palaemon carinicauda
ATTCTTGATAAAAAACAATTTGACTCGCTTTGAATAGAAATGAATAGTATAAATAGGGTAAACATACCCTTACACACACTGCATCCTACACCTCTATCATGACAACAATCTTGCTTTTCAAGGGTATTAAAGTCTTCCCAATTTATCAACTCTTCCTTTTTCCTTCCTGCCATTTAGATGCTCCTCCCTTCTTTTACACTCCCAAATGATACATGGTTTTCATCATACTAACGATCTACATTTATCTCAAAGAAATTTGAGTAGCCCTGTCTCCTACAGTAACTTATTACCCACTTTTACACATTTTATTTTTCAGCTTTTTAATTTTTTTCTCACGTCAAATCTGCTTTGTAAAACCAGGTATCTTAGATGCTTCATCCAATTGATAGATTCGCAATCAACATCCATACTTGCCATTTATACAGACGAGTAAATAACGGACAATAAACATCTTACATATAAATAAAGAAAGGTGCCCTATCTACGTTTTCTTCAACACTATAACAGTCATCGGACTCCCCTTAAAAGGTCGCCTAATGTAACAACCCAATCTTAACTCTCATTATCATTCCCTTATGTTCTCTTTTTTTATGCTAATATAAACATTATTTACAAACACTTTATTATTTTTTAAACTTGCAATTGTCACTCTTATGTGACCTCCTTGGCGCCTATAAATACCTTTGTTATCTCTAAATAAAGTAAATTTTTACTTGAACCGAGTTTGCATTAATGCCTAATCCGCTACCGTCACATTGGTGACAAACGGAGCGGCTCGACCATTCAGACTGACTCCCAACTCACCGCTTAGTCTGCTGTATCCTCCAACAATGGCCACCGACAACCCCGACTCATCTGTTCTTGCTCAGACATGTAGTGACAGTGATGCTTCTACTCTTCGCCATCAGAGCTGCATTCGCATGGTTTCAGTGTACCAAGATTCAGTTCTGTATCAAGGGCATGACTTGCTCAATCAGCAAGGCCAACTATATCCTCTATGTGATCACTGATGGCAACTATGCAGAAATCTCCGATTGGCTTTGTGAGCAAAAGTGTGCCCCCATACAGTATGATTCCTTCAAATCATTCCTCCTGGAACAGTAGTCACTGTTGACAGCTGACCGTGTAGTCAAGATTTTTCAGCTCTCTTAACAACCGTTTAGGGGATCAAAGGGTGTAATGTCAGGATGCCAGAAAACTTTAAATCAATCAATCAATCAATCAAAGGGTGTAGATGGCTCTCAGAGAAATGTTATGTATAGTTTGCCTTTAACCTGCTGTAGATATTTCTCCTCATGAAGTGAATCTACTTCACAATACCTGCTGGAACCAACGCAAGCCACCATTTCCGATGTCTACATGAAAAACCCAACGCCCTCATGGACAGCTACTTCTCCACCATGAAAAAATCCATCAACAACTCCACTCCTGACATAGAGGACAATCATGCAACGCCGAATGAACCTGAGGTGAATGCTCTAGGACATTAACGCTTACATTTTGACATGCCTTGGCTGCGACAAAGCCATCACCCACCTATGCCACACCGCACCTGTGCCCCCAGCAAACACTTTCAACAGCTACTAGATGACACCCCTTCACAAGACAAGTTAGAGGACAGGACATCATTATCCAACATGTCTTCCTGAGACAGGATGGTACAGTACTTGACAGCAGAATAATTATCATGAACCAGCATATCGTTACCAAACGTGTTGGTAGAACAATCACCAGTAGAAAAAGTGCCATGAACCAATGAATCTCCATGAAGTAGGTCAGCAAAACAGTCATCAGTGAATACAGTATCACAAACCAACAGGTCTTCATAAGGAAAGCTAGTAGTACAAACAACAGTGGAGACATTATCATAAACCAATACATCATTACCATACTAGTAGATAGAACTACGAGTCTTCTTATTAGTCACAGGGCACAAAGAAAACAGAATAGACAAATCTGGACTGAGAACCTCCAACTCCTGATCAAAATTTGCCTTTTTTACCATCTTCGGTTAGACATCAACTTTCTCATCTACCTAATCATTACCAAGTAAAATTTGAACACCATCCATAGTTAACTCGGAAACCACACCAACAAGATCAGGCCCTGATAATCAGTCACGACGAAGATCCATATGATACAAGGGAACGTTAAAATGGCCACCACCAACCCCATGAATAGGAACATACTCCCCAGTAAACGAGTACTCAGTCACAGGGACAACTTTCCTCAAAACAAGTGACTGGATATAATCAGTATCACACATGATTCAAACAGGGTGTGGCGAACCACTATAAACGCCAACAAAATCCTTTGCAGATTAAGGTCAGAACATCTTAACAGGTCTGGAACATACACTAGAATTAACAGGCTTTCTGTCTGAAACGTTGTCTTCTACATACAGTAGTTAAACTCTACTGGAAGAACACTATTGTGAAGCTTTGGTAGAATAAGACACAGTCTTAGTTCCTATTTCCTCTTTGACTTCAAGCACTCAGACGTGTGACCTAGTTTCATACAATAATTGCCCATTACAGAACTGCTACCATTTGACTTGCTATTCAAGGTGAGATACTTTGAGACGACGTGAGAATCAGAGCTAAACTTTTGATCTACAACATCCCTATTATCTTTTGGCATATTAAACTTTTTAAAATAGGACTTTGACTATGAGCAAGAAATACATAATTGTCAGAGTAGACCGTGGTTTCACAAAGGGTGGATAATTAAATAAACCTTAATATTCTTACTAACACAATGTTTTAACTGATTAGTTAGAAAAAAATCAGTTTATTATTTAAAATCAACCTTACACGCTGCTGCCTTACACCATTTATCAAACCAAGATTATTGTTCCCTATTAAATTCTACATATGTCTGCTTGTCTTGTTTTGTTCAACTTTCTAGAGTTCGTCCATAGGACTGCTAAACAGCATTTTTCAAGAGTTTACAGTTATCAACCGTATCCTCAGGAATGGAAGCATAGACGTTTTGTGCCCTGCCACACTAAACACCTGACAACATATTTGACCAATTTTCTGTAGGTCACTTACATTTTTTGCTTTTCTCTCAAAATAGACAAAATATTCATCCAAATCCTTGTTATTACAAGGAAGCGCAACTGTATCTTCGTTAAAAAATCTGACCCAGATTTACCTGTATCTTTAGAATGAGCCTGTTTACTTTTTTTAAAGGTTTAACTCTTTTTTGGACATTAATCTCATGAAGCTTTATCTGTTTCATTATGGTTATTTCTCTGCTCAGGTTCAAATTTTAATTGCTCACGTTCAACCTCACCATCTCTTGCCTGAGCTTCCAACTCTTTTTCTCTTGCCTGAGCTTTACAAGTTTTGTAAGTCTTACATCTGATAAACATGAAACCATTATCCATTTCATCCAGTACATCCTAAGTTAACAGCTCGTCATCAACCAAATATTTAATCAATACTTATACAATATCATCTTTTTTAATTGATTTTTTAACATCAACCTCAAGATTGTTGCGTAAATTCATTAAGTTGGATTTCTTGGAATTATCTAACTTTACAATATGTTAATTATCACAGAATTCTGTGAAAAACTCAGATGCGTGACAATCTGACAGGTCTTCTGGCTATTATGTACAAGTGACAAAATTTAATTTACGATTCTTTTTTTTTTTTTTTTTTTCAAATAGAATAACATCATTAGGATCCCGGTCAGCCCCACAATTCTATTACGGTCATCTAGTTCAGAAGGTACATTATAGTAAATCCTCTTTAATGTTTTATTCCCCATTTAATTAGTTTAAAATAGAATAGAGCACAACTGTAACAGCGAACGGAAATGATAATAATAGCCAGCAAACATATAACATATTATATTTAAAATTAATAAAAAATATTTACAATATTTTACAAAATTCATCAAATACTCACAGTTCACCTATTAATAATACTTTCATAGTTCACCTATTGATAATAATCTACACAAATTGAGACTCAGATAATGTCAGGATGATGAAGTTCACGAGCAAATTTCAAAAGCGTTTAAATAACGCAGTTCAAACGTAAAAGATGATAATCAGCAGCATTGTAAAAATTAAGGTAAATATACAGTGTCAGAGCATGTGTCAAAAAATATCTCCATGAACGTTGAAGCAAGTGCGTTTTCTTTATATATCCGGCAGAGTCGTTTTCTATAAAATTCTAGAATGTCTAGGGTAAACTATAACACATAAGTAAAACTGGCAGCGTCAGTAGTTTTTGAGAAACGAACAGTCTGGTCTGGAAATCATAGACACCTTTGATTTACAATCATGGCAATATTGTAATCTTTATATTAACATTTAATATTTCAAAATAATTCTTTCTTACAGGTCACATTGAAAAGTCTCTCTCCTGATTCGGTTTTAGTTGGTATTATGATTTTGCATCTTTATTAGATATCCTTATTCTATAAAGCCTCTTTTTTTTTCCTTTCTATATACCAGTTCCTCATTTTCCTTCCATCTACTATTTTTTCTTTCTTTCCTTTCGACATTTTCTATCATTATCTTTTCCTCCTCTGTTTTTATCGTTCTCCTCATTACTATCCACTCTCATTATATCTTCAAAAGACTCTCGCCCCCCGTATACTTTTTTCTGTTAAGAAAAGGTTAAAGAAGCTCAATACAGTTCGACAAAGCACCTTCATTTTCCCGTCGCATAACTTCAATAATACACAAAATGTACCTGGAGATCATTTTGACACAGGATAAGACATTTTAAAGCAGTTTTCTTCATATTCCCTATATGTGTGAGGTCTTCGTTTGAATTGCCCAAGGTATGGAAGTGTGTGGGAGCATGCACAGTAAGTAAATTATCTTCTATGAATAGAAAATAAATACATTTTATAGAAGATATATTATTGATATTCTTAAACTTGCTGTACTTCTAATAATAAATATACTTACTCATGCAGGCGAAATAACGTTTCCTTTTGATACTGTGGGATTTTTATTACGATTCTGTAAATCGTTTAAATCGTGGAGAACACAAGCTTTTGTACCATTTGCCTGAGCCAACTGTTTATTTTTATAATTATAACAAGAGATTTTTTTTAAAGACATGGGTATTAAGCCTATAAGACCAGGGAAGTACTAGATTATTAGGAAGTAAAACAAAGAAGATTTATTGAGCATATTGTGTAGATCAATTCAATAGTTTTAGGATTTTGTTGAATTAAAGGAGAGTAAGAGAGAGAGTGGGGTGGTGTGTGTTAAAGATACCAGTCAGGAAGTTACGATACGCTTGTAAAATTTTCCTTTCAAGATTGTTTGGTAAACGATATGACCAAATTGGCACATTATTTTAAGTCATATTTGCCTAGAGTTGGTGTTACTGATGAGTTCAGCCTTTTTATTTTTATTACTTTTTACAAGCGGTAAGTCGTTTGGTTAATTTGACGACAGCTATAACCTTGTTAAATGTGTACTGAATTTTTGTATAGCAACTTCGTAACATCATATCCATCTTTCTTTTTCTCCATCTTTATTTCTTTCTCATCACAGTGTCACCATAATAAAACTTTACAAAAGCAGATCCCATAATTTTGTGCCTAGTATGATAACTGCAATAGATTAGGGATCTGATTTTTGGCCAGTCATTATTATGACCAAAATTCATTCTATACAGAAATATAAGACTGAAAAGTTCTTACACAAAAGTGGTGACGTTATAGACTTAAAGATAGGTTGTTATCTGTTGAGCCAATATGTCACGTTGAACAATCTTTGCATGGAACTTCGTATCTACAGCCAACTGCAATTTTAGGGGAGTTTCTAGAATATATACTTCTAGCTGCTACTTTTACTAAAAATAACATTTACTTTGAAAGTACTAAACAACTTAGGTAGTACTTTAAATGCCTCGCTAAATTAAGAAATACTAAATCATAGACCTTAAAATGAAATTTTTCTTTAAAAATTAAAAAAGTTCTCTTGTGATACTAGAATATATGTCTAGAAAATTATTTGGATATTAGAGCTCAAAGGCAAAGGTGTATATTTTGTTAATTCCTGAATTCAAAACATTCAGGACTACATATTCTTAAAGCACAAAGAGACGTTGATGAAAACATAGATGCCTCTACTTGACCACTAAAGTCAGAGTAAAAACTAATATTAGATCAAACATTTGTCAGTTTCTAAAAATGGAGAATCTATATTTTCTAATAATTTTATGAACATTACTTTCCAAAAATGATAAAAATACATCTCTCTCTCTCTCTCTCTCTCTCTCTCTCTCTCTCTCTCTCTCTCTCTCTCTCTCTCTCTCTCTCTCTCTCTCTCACTAACCCATCAAATATATAAAGAAATAATCTAACATCCCCAGTTAATGGCCATAAACACATGGTATCCACAACATAGGGAAACTAAATTGATCCTTTTCGAAGTACGGTAGGTAATCATTTTCTTTCTTTAAACTTCATGTAAAGATATTTCAGGACAAGTGGAAGGGATTCCCCATTGCCAATCTGAGTTTTCGAATAAAAAATTTCACATTAAGTAAAAATTTATTGTCAGCAATGCATAATTTGATGAAATCGATTATCACTTCTGAAGCAAGAGGATGGGGAAAATTATCTCATTCTTCACTTTTTTATTTATGGTTACATTGTCCGGTGTATTTGCCGCTAAGAATTGGTCTGTAATGTGGTCTTATCGTTTAAAACATTTTTATTCTCAACTTAAGCATAGCTTTCTTTACTAAATTCATTCTATCATTGTTTATTGTACATTGACAATGTGTACGAATCAGGCTACATGAAATACTCGATATTTAGTTTTTCATTTTCAGCTCACTGCCATGGATCTGCTATTTGGATATGATGCAAAACTTTGTAATCTCCCTGTATATGTAATATATATTTATGTATGCATACACATAAGCACACACATCACCACGCAAACACATACACATACATACACAAATGTATGTGAGTGTTCAATGAAAATGCAGAGACAATAAACAAAGGTTATGGACGAGCCTACAGACTCTTAGAGATTGTTAATGAATATACATAATTAGGACAGACAGTAAGTGTTTCCCCAGGACACATAAACCGAAATTAAAAGAAGGATATACATGGGATGGCGAGAATTTGGTGAACAAAATGAAATTGTGAAAATAAAATGCCACTTTCTTTGACCAAAATAAAAGAAGGATTTAATGTGATGGTCATACCAGTATCAACTTATGCTTAGAGAATGTTTACCCTTACTAAAGCCTTAGAACATAAGCAAGTTACAACTCAAAGAGCAATGGAAAGAATAAAGATGGAGATAGCACTAAGAGACAGATAAAGAGCAGCATGGATACGAGAGCAAACTAAAAAAATAGTATATTTTAACAACATGTAAGAAAAGGAAATGGACATATAGTGAAAATGTCAGATGATAGATGGACATTAAGAATAACAGAATGAGTCCCTAGAAATTGCAAAAGAAGCAGGGGAAAGGAGAGAAACACTGGATTGACGAGCTAAGAAAGTTTGCAGGTATGGACTGGTACAAGAAGATCATAACAGACGCCGCGAGTGGAAGGGCTTGTCTGAGGCCTTTATCCTACAGCGGATTAGTTGCAGGTGATTATATATATATATATATATATATATATATATATATATATATATATATATATATATATATATATATATATATATATATATATATATATATAGAGAGAGAGAAACATTGCTTAAACCGTTTTTATTCAAGGCTGCGACAAAAGGTTCTAGGAAATTATTAAAGAACGTCGTGCCCAGTTTTTATGAAGGATTGTTACGTTGTTGCTTTGTTTATTATTCTCTTTTGTTTTGTTGCGCTCGATCGATACTTCGGGTAAACAATGTTACAAGAAAGCAAGGGTTCTTTTGTCGAATTGTCATTTACCTAATTGTCCTTCCAGGTAGAGAGAGAGAGAGAGAGAGAGAGAGAGAGAGAGAGAGAGAGAGAGAGAGAGAGAGAGAGAGAGAGACGGGGTAGGAGAGTTTATTCCAATTCCAAAGAGAAATCTTTGATCTTCCTCCACTAACGTTAAAAGGAAAAATGGAAGGAAATTTTATCCAAGTTTATTTGTTTCATATTCAGTTTATAAGATGAAAATTCTACTACTACCTCCCTTCGTTCCCTTTGAAGCTCTCCTTTCCTTTTTATGTATTCCTTTTATAACCTTCGCATTGTGAGAAACCCTTTGTCTTCATTTGGAATAAGGTCGATATATATCCACTGAACCGGTCCTGTTTACCAAGTAATCAGAGACCCTTATTTCTAGACATTAGGATGCATATCTTGCAATGCCCATTGAAGATATGCGTAATATCCTAAGATATGATTGGCTTCAAAAAGTCGAAACATGAAGTTAATACCATTCCTGAAGGTAAAACATGACTCAGTATTTAATTCCGAATGTTCAAAGAGGTTTCAAGAAAATTCTTTAATCTATATTGTCTCCACGATACTGTATACATTAAAATCTTAAGGTCATTTTCATATAGGCAGAACAATGAACACTATGAATACAATTTGTATGTCACATGATACTGCTAATACTATTCAGATTATAAATATCATTTTCATAGTCACATTCACATGATGCGTATCTTAATATTAATCTTCTAGAACTGTTTTACTCCCCATTTTCCTCATACCCATACCCTTATATCAGTGTATATTGTTTTAGCATTGGAACTGTATGGAGAGGTTTTTTTTCCAAATGGAATTCAAACCCCTGCAGTTTAAACTTCATGATGAAACCTAATATTATAATTATTGCTGTTGTTGTTGTTAAAGTCTAGTGGTCACATTCACACATTACCGGTTTGATTTTGATATTTAGCCCAAAAATGTGACTAAGTGAAATTTAAAAACAAGAAACATGTGAAGAAACTCTGTCCTCTAAGAGGATTTCAAACACAGGCATATTATGTTCAATCGTGAAAGTTATTAGTATGCCGTTGTTTTTTTTTTTTTTTTTTTTTTTTTTTTTTTTTGCCTGGATTAATCATCTGTATCATAAATACTAAATTGGGTATTATCTATAATCTTCGTGAGTCGGATTACTACGATGAATGCACGGCTCGGTTCTAATATATTACCCTCCATGTTAATTGAAACTTCTGCCATGTCGATTGATATTTTTCTCTCGTAATTATTTTCAACGCATTTTCGCACCAATCACGTAATCAAAAAGTAAAAAAAGCTTGTTTCATTGCCATATCTACATGATATATACCATTTCTTACATTATAGATTACCTCAAAACTGATATAATCTACTGTCACCCTCGGGTGTAGTCCAAAAGCTGAAAAGCTGAAACAAATTTTTTTTTCTTTATTTTTCACAAATAACAATTCAATAGAAAGAGATTAAATATACCTTAAGACAAAAGTCTTCCATTATGAATTCTAATGTTTATGAATGATTAACACATAGACATGGACATGGAGCAGTAACTGGCGGAGGGAAGAGTTAATATTAAGTACTTTTCATACCTAGGAAAAGGGACTGGACTATGGCTGAATACATTTGACGAAGTCTATAGCCTTCCGATTGGTGGCTATGACGTTTCTAACTGAACTCCCGCTCTTTTATCATGGAAAGTTACTTTAGTGCCACAATTTTGCCAAGCGAAGAGGAAGGGTGAAGTGTGTTCCTTCATGAAAGCCATATTGAGATAATCCTTTTCCTGGCATAAGAAGAATAGTTGACACAACCTCAAGTGATGACCTCGCCTTAGCATATCAGCACTTCTTTTTCACCCCACCAATCTGCGAACACTATTGAAAGACATGCAAAAGTTTATCAAAAATGGGACCACAACTGCTCGATGCACGAGAAGATATTTCTTCATGCTCTTATGACTAATCAGGTCATACGTTGCTAAGCCCGGTTCCGGATACTACTGGAAGCATGTGATGCTACAGCTAAGAGACTGGTTTCTATATACGTAAAAACTTAGAATACTATTGGAAGGAAACCCACTATTATGATATTCATGTTTTAAAAAGTAAATATTGAAGTTTTGAAAATCATAATCATTGAAATATATATCATCCTTTTTCTGCTTATTCATTAATACCTGGATCTCATGAATACAACCCCAAAAGTATGCATGTATGTGCGTGATCATGCACACACACGTTTACTTAAGGTTATCTATTGTAAGTGGTGACAACATTCAATGTTCTCCATTATTATTATTATTATTATTATTATTATTATTATTATTATTATTATTATTATTATTATTATTTGCTAAGCTACAACCCTGGTTGGAAAAACAGGATGTTATAAGCCTAGGGCTCCAACAGGGAAAATAGCCCAGTGAGGAACGGAAAGAAGGAAAAAAAATATCTTAGGAATAGTAACACCATTAGAATAAATATTTCCTAAATAAACTATAAAAACGTTAACAAAACAAGAGGAAGACAAATAAGATAGAATAATGTGCCTGAGCGTACCCTCAAACAAGAGAACTCTAACCCAACACAGTGGAAGACCATGGTACAGAGGCTATGGCACTACCTAGGACTAGAGAACGATGGTTTGATTTTGGATTGTTCTTCTCCTAGAAGAGCTGCTTACCCTAGCTAAATACAGTAGTCTCTGCTACACATACCAAGAGGAAAGTGGCCACTGAACAATTACAACTCTTGGGTGAAAAATGAAGCATAATGAACTCTCACATGCGGTGCCGTTGTTCTTTCCGTCTATGCGCATTGTTATGGATCTCTAAGCTAACTTTAGACTTGCATAATTTGCCACATGTTAGACACGTAAAATTGGGGACTGTGTGGACCTCTTTTGTGGTATGTCACAAGTGTATCTCTAAAGTAGTGATCCGCTACTAGTATCCATTCCCAAGACCATTACATGATCGCTAACTAACCAAATACAGTAAAAGGAAGACAGGAAAACTCCTGTATAGAAATACCTGAGCGCACCCAGTGCCTGATAAGCGCCACCTATAGGCAACACACCAAACTAATTTACCAACTAAATCCGTATTTCGGAGGGTTTGAATTTTGTTAATGGTTTTTTATTATTCATCTTGTAATTTACCATATGTTTTTATTAAATCATAATTATCAGTAGGCCACCTATATTGTTGTGTATACTCATTTATTGCTTGTTAATTAAATTTCTCAAAAGCAAAGAACACTTATATAAATTAAATTGATTTATGCTATATTTATTATTGTTATTAAACACCCGGCTACATATTATATGACATTAGGATATGGCTAATCTTAAGACTTTTCATACATTTACAAAAGACAAGTTAATGTCAAGTTGTGCATTTATAATTTTGCAAATATAACATACAGAATATTTGAAAGATATTCCAGAACACGTATTCGAAATAGGACCTGTGCTTAAGACGATACTGAGAGGAGAGTAACTGGTGTGTGGTCTACTATGAGATTCAGGACCTCTGTAACACGGTTTTTTCGCAATAATTTTTTATCTATGAATTTCATAAATATAACGCTTATTCAGAATGCACATTATATCTACACATAAATTTTGACTATATTCTGCATTACGAAGGTTGAATAAATTTGGTACTTATAATGTAAAAGTGACGTTTTTTGAGAAAAGGTTTCGAACGCACTCGTTACGTAACTTATGACGGCATTTCTTCCCTCTTTCTCGATCGATGATTGGCTATACGTAACGAAAGCTATACCTCTGCCAACAATGACACAAAAGTTTAAATAAAAGCAAAGCAGTACACCTTTATGAACTCTGAAACCTCTCCACTGATAATTGTCATAATGAACAAACCAACAAAATATGTTAATAAATACAAAAACACTTCGATTATTAGTCGAACTCCCAAAATAAGTTTCCTAAGAAATTACAGTCTACTTTATAGGTCACAATCAGATTGACAAGGTGTAGGGAATAGTTGGTAATTTTCAAAAACGTAGTAGACAAGCTCATTGATAACTGCTATATCCAATGTCAAGTAATTTTTATTTATTGTCTATCTAATTACCTATTTACTGAGAAAAAAAAATAGAAGCCGGTACCGTATTTTGGCTTTAAACCTTCACCAATAATTATCGTCAGAATGATGACTTCATGAGGCTCCACCCACTTTAGCCTCGTTATAATTCAGGATAACACTGAAGGCTATCATGGGCATTGTTGGATCAGAAAATTTAAATTCTGGCCATAAAAACTCATTTCTCGAGTAGTTGTAAGAAGTGCTAAATGATCCTCAAGGATCCCAGCAGTTGGCCTAAACGTTTAATTCATGTATACTACTGTTGCGGCACTACTGCTACAGTAGTATTACTACGCTAGCACAGATACCCCACCCACAATTATGTATCGTTCCGCCATTCATAAAGTCTTTGTTATGTTTTTTTCACTGTGCAATAAGCCATGGCCTTCTCAGAAATTAAGTTTAACATTAGATGATAGGTTATTTCATTAAGCTGACAAATTATGGTAACTGGGTATGTTATTGCCGTTGTTGAAGCTAAAGATAAAGTATGGTATCATTCCTTCATTGCATTATCATCTTTACTACTATTTGTTTGCTACATGTAGTAATTATATTAAAGGATAAATTAATTATGTTCACTTTACTTCTATAAATTCCCATTAGATGTACAAATAAAACTCCTAAAACTATTCATGATTTATTTACAAAATGCAGTCATGCCCAAAACATAGCCAACACGGTCGTACGGCCTAAGAAGAAGAAAAAAAAACATATCGGATGATCCGTTGGTCTGATGGAGAGTTTAGCACAAAATTCTTATTCTAACAAAAATAGTTATATAAAGACTGTTTACATACAATCTCTCTTTCTCTCTCTCTCTTGGTGGCATAGTGAATAGTTAATGGAAATGTTCAAAAGCCTAAATGACATTACAAGTATTATAATCATATTACGCTAAATACAAATCAGACCATAAACATTGGATTTAAACTAGAAACTGAATAATTACCTATTCAGGCTATAGTAAATATGGCCACCTGCTTTCTCTTGACTGTATAAAGTTGCAAGTCGTAAGATAAATGCAGTTTTGCAACCACGGGGGCAATTCCAAATCCTGCTAGCCATTCTTGACTGTTATGGGTTTCAGAGCCGATGGAACAAGGTGAATGGGTGTCTGGTGGATGGGCGGGGCAAAATTTTGTCAAAAGGTGTTTACATTGCTTACGTAATGAATGTTTTCGACTCTTGGCTCGTTATCACTGGCCATGGCGTCGGCTAGATCATTTTTACTCTATAAAAATTAAAACTATCGGGTTTAGGTTATTGATAATGCTGACAAAATTTGTGTGTGGTTGTAAAATATACATATGTCAACTTTCAGCTACATCCGATGCATTGATAAGGAGCAAAGTCCAAAAAACCGTGTTACAGAGGCCCTGAATCTCATAGTAGTAGTGTTTAAGGCTTGTTAAGGGTCTCGCGCTTTTGAGGGGTCCACTAATATAGCGTTGAGGTACACCCAGCAACAAAACCGGTGTCGGCTGGCCAGACCTGACTTGGAGAGATCATGCCCCTCTTGCCCTGAAAGGTGGCCGACGTTAAACAACCGAGACATCGTTAGGATGGTTCTAATGTGAGGAGGGAATTACCGATATCACTCAAAGAAATGCGATGAAGAGAGAGAACTTTTTTATTCTTTTAAGAAATGTAATCTAATATTATTTCGAAACTAATTCATCAAAAGATTTTATCATAACTTTTTATGTGAATTTTTCTATCCTATTTCTATATAAAATTTTCTTGAACAATATTGGAACTGACTATTCATATTAATATTCATAACATGGAAATATCCTTCATTGGCATTTTCTTAAGCAATTCCTCTCTCTCTCTCTCTCTCTCTCTCTCTCTCTCTCTCTCTCTCTCTCTCTCACATACATACACACTGTAGCCTATGCATTGTATGTAGGGGCTAATAATGTATGGTTTCAAATAGCACCGATTGGGTCACCAATCATTATTAAGTGGCCTTTGTTCAAAATTTCGAAGGTAATGAGGTTTAAAGGTTTTGTTGTTGATTTCAGTGTCTTCCTTTGATTTCCATCATGAGCCACGTAGCTAGGTGTGATTGTGGTCAGCTTTTGTCGCGGGCTACTTGGCTCCGGCCCTCTTAGAGAAAATGGTATCATTTGCTATATCAATTATATTTAAGGTTGGAGATTTAAAATGCATCATCAGTTAACATAATCTATATTGTTTCAGAAGTGATTGGTGAAAATAAAATATGTGAAATGATATGCAATGAAAGTTCATTGGTGCATTATGATAGTGATGATGAGGTATATAGGATGTAGGGTATAACACATTAAACTATCAACACATTGTTTACTCAAATTATCTGGTTCGGCGTCAGTAACCTTAGATGTCAGGATGACAAAAAACTCCTAATCAATCAATCAATCAATCAAATTATCTGGGCAAGTCTCTCACTTCCAAGCGACCCCTTCCCTGGTGACGATTGCTGAATGCTCAAAGGCCCAAGTCTAGCTGGCTTCACCCTTCCAAAGGCAAAAGGAAATATTTCCTTAGCATTGACTCTTCGTATTATTACGATTTTATTTGCCGTTTCATGTCCTGATGTCCAACACCTTAAAAGTGTTCCCCCGGTAAGATCTTCAAGAAATCCATTACTCTCGATATTGGTTCAATCAGTCTCGCATATTTACTTCGTTATTTATAGTTTTTATATAATTTTAAATACCTGGAAAGCAATCTGTATGAAATATTGTCATCTTAGTATTTTGTTTTTCATTTACTAAAAAACTTCCACCAGAAGGATCTCATCATAACTGTGAGACCTTTAAACCTAAAACATGTGGGGATGGGGTAGAAGGATATAACCAGGTGGGGGTTAAAGATGGTGGTAGGAGAGGTGGCAATTGGGTGATCTTAATGTATGGCTTGACGAGGTTTGCTTATTAACATTTATGAAGTGATGATGATGATGGTAATACCCCTATTGATAACATCTAATATCAATGATTCCAACTCGCAATGAAAACGGGCATATGTCGTTCTAACATTGTTTTTAGGTGGCCACTGAACATCTTTGGAACAAGGGATCTTCACCCGAAAGAAATACAATTCCAACACCAACTTGCAAAGTAGTTAGTGGTCTTGTGTGATCCTTGGGAGCATCCAAATAATATGAAATATTAGATACAGGTAATATATATATATATATATATATATATATACAGAGAGAGAGAGAGAGAGAGAGAGAGAGAGAGAAGTGTTACAAGAATTTTGGATGTCACAAAAACTTTTTAGTCCATTCGTAGAGAATCCATTTGCTCTTTGGTAGAGCGATTTAGTTTAAGCATTTGGAGAGTTCTTATGATCTTATCTAACTTTTTCTAGAGAGAGAGAGAGAGAGAGAGAGAGAGAGAGAGAGAGAGAGCAGCTGCTAGGATAATGCAAACAAAGGATATATCATTCCGACGTATATTATTTGGAATGGTCTGTTCCCACAATATTTAAGGATGTTCCTTATAAGAATGTAATAAGGAATGGAAATATATCGGTGTGATTATATTTTTCGATAAGTATTCTCGAAAACGATTCATTTCTTAAAAGAATAAGAGATAAAACCTCTCTATCTCTTTCATATATATATATATATATATATATATACTAGTTTATTACAAGTCTACCTTACATATTCTTGTCGAATTCAGGAATCTGTTCTTAGACTTGAAAGCAACCCTTCTCCACTATGAGAGCTGATTGGTGAGTTTGCAACGCGTGGTTATTTGTCATGAATATATATCAATAACAACGTGTTGTAAACACCAATCAGCTATCATAGTGGAGTTGCGTTTATTTCAAATCTAAGAACAAATTCCTGAATTCGACAGGAATATGTACGGTAGACTTGTAATAAACTTGTATTTGTCTTCAGAGCATTGTGGTTGATATTTACAATAATTAAAATCAAAATTGTTAGTCATATATATATATATATATATATATATATATATATATATATATATATATACATATATGTATATATATATTTATTTATATATGTACATATATATATATAAATATATATATATATATATATATATATGTATATATATATATATATATATACCATATATATTTTTTTTACTTGCCAAGTTACAACCCTATCTGTGTCCAATCTATCGGAGTCCAGGCATAGATGGCTATATATGAAAGTTCTGGGACTCACTGACGGGTGTTGAAGTAGCAGGATCCTGCAGGGTGAGGAGGAGGTATGCTGGCTGTTTAGTTCACCACTCACCTGGCTGAAGTGGGGTCATTCCATTCATAAAAAATACCTGAAGTATATGCTCTATTTAATTGTAGCACCTCTTTGTCCCACATTCTGAGATTCCTTACCTCTAGCATCAGGGGCTTTTTGACCTCTTATTTTGAGGTGCCTTACTTCTAGCATTTGAGGTTCTTTGACCTCTATTTTGAGGTGTTTTATCTTAAGCATTAGGGGTTTTTTTTCTCTTATTTTAGGTGCTTTAACTTTAGCTTTATGACATCTATATTTTAAGTTGCCTTATCTCTATCATTAGGGGCTTTTTACCTCTACTTCTCGGTGGCTTTATGACCTCTATATCGAGGTGCCTTATATCTAGCATTAGGGGCTTTTTGACCTATTTTGCGGTACCTTATCTCTAGCTTTAAGGGCTTTTTACCTCTTATTTTGAGGGGCCTTATCTCTAGCATTAGGAGCTTTTTTACCTCAATTTTTAGGTGTCTTAATTTTAGATTTAGGGGCTTTATGACCTCTATTTTTAGGTGCCTTACCTCAAGCATTAGGGGATTTTTTTCACCTCTATTTTAAGGTGCCTTATCTCTAGCATTAGAGGCTTTTTTACCTCTATTTTTAGGTGCTCTATCTCTAACATTAGGAGTTTTTTTTATTTTACTTCTATTTTATGCACCTTATCTCTAGCATTAGGGGCTTTTTGACCTATGTTTTGAGGTGCCTTATCTCTAGCATTATGAATTTTATGACCTCTATTTTAAGGTGCCTTATGTCGAGCATTAGGGGCTTTTGGACTTCTTATTTTAGGTGCCAGGTGCCTTATTTCTAGCATTAGGGGATTTTTTTTACCTATATTTTAGGTGCCTTATCTCTAGCATTAGAGTTTCTTTTTTTACCTGTATTTCAAGGTGCCTTATCTTTAGTGTTAGAGTCTTTTTTCACCTCGATTTTAAGGTGCATTACTTCTAGCATTAGAGGCTCTTTGACCTCTAATTTTAGGTGCCTTATTTATAGCATTAGGGGCTTTTTTACCTCTATTTTTAGGAGCCTTATATATAGCATTAGGGGCTTTTTGACCTCGATTTTGAGGAGCATTACTTTTAGCATTAGAGGCTCTTTGACCTCTATTTTGAGGTGCCTTATTTATAGCATTAGGGGCTTTTTTACCTCGATTTTGAGGAGCATTACTTTTAGCATTAGAGGCTCTTTGACCTCTATTTTGAGGTGCCTTATTTATAGCATTAGGGGCTTTTTTACCTCGATTTTGAGGTGCATTACTTGTAGCATTACAGTCTCTTTGACCTCTATATTTAGGTGCCTTATTCATAGCATTTGATGCTTTTTTACTTCGATTTTGAGGTGCAATACTTCAAGCATTAGAGGCTCTTTGACCTCTCTTTTTAGGTGCCTTATTTATAGCATTAGGGGCTTTTTGACCTCGATTTTGAGGTGCATTACCTCTAGCATTAGAGTCTCTTTGACCTCTATTTTTAGGTGCCTTATATATAGCATTAAGGGGTTTTTACCTCGATTTTGAGGTACATTACTTCTAGCATTAGAGGCTCTTTGACCTCTCTTTTTAGGAGCTTTATCTATAGCATTAGGGGCTTTTTGACCTCGATTTTGAGGTGCATTACTTCTAGCATTAAAGGCTCTTTGACCTCTCTTTTTAGGTGCCTTATTTATAGCATTAGGGACTATGTTACCTCGATTTTGAGGTTCCTTTTTTTTAGTATTAGAGGCTCTTTGACCTCTCTTTTTAGGTGCCTTATGAGCATTAGGGACTTTGTTACCTCGATTTTGAGGTTCCTTTTTTTTAGCAATAGAGGCTCTTTGACCTCTATTTTGAGGTGCCTTATTTATAGCATTAGGGGCTTTTTGACCTCGATTTTGAGGTGCATTACCTCTAGCATTAGAGGCTCTTTGACCTCTGTTTTTAGGTGCCTTATTTATAGCATTAAGGGCTTTTTTACCTCGATTTTGAGGTGCATTACTTGTAGCATTAGAGGCTCTTTGACCTCTCTTTTTAGGGGCTTTATTTATAGCATTACGGGCTTTTTGACCTCAAATTTGAGGTGCATTACTTCTTGCATTAAAGGCTCTTTGACCTCTCTTTTTAGGTGCCTTATTTATAGCATTAGGGACTTTGTTACCTCGATTTTGAGGTTCCTTTTTTTTAGTATTAAAGGCTCTTTGACCTCTCTTTTTAGGTGCCTTATTTATAGCATTAAGGGATTTTTTACCTCGATTTTGAGGTGCATTAATTCTATCATTAGAGGCTCTTTGACCTCTATTTTTAGGTGCCTTATTTATAGCTTTAGAGGCTCTTTGACCTCTATTTTAGGAGCCTTATCTATAGCATTAGGGGCTTTTTGACCTCGATTTTGAGGAGCATTACTTTTAGCATTAGAGGCTCTTTTACATCTATTTTTAGGTGCCTTATTTATAGCATTAAGGTTTTTTAACCTCTATTTTGAGGTGCTTTATTTCTAGCATTAGGGGTTTTTTACCTTTATTTTGAGGTGCCTTATTTCTAGCATTAAGGGGTTTTTTACCTCTATTTTGAAGTGCCTCATTTCTAGCATTAAGGGTTTTTTTACCTCTATTTTGAGGTACCTTATTTCTCGTATTAGGGTCTTTTTTACCTTTATTATAAGGTGACTTACCTCGAGCATTAAAGGCTATTTTACGTCTTTGTTTAAAGGCTCTTCATTGCTGTTCTCTTCTGTCGGTTCTAGTTTTTCATGATCTTTAGGGTTTTGGTTTCCTTTGATATTTCATCTTCCAGTTTCCTTAGCTCGTCAATTTCCTTCCTGATTTCATCGTATTCTTTCCTAGTTCGTCAATTTCCTTCCTGATTTCATCGTATTCTTTCCTAGTTCGTCAATATCCATCCTGATTTCATCGTATTCTTTCCTAGTTCGTCAGTTGCCTTCTAGATTTCAAGAGAGATTTCAGTGCCGTGTGTCTTCATTTCGTCAGATTCCTCAGAGAAATCGATGGCATCCATGTCTTTGTCCATCAGGGCGATGGGTAAAGACAGGATTGCTATAAATTTTCTCTGTATACGTCATCACGCTAAAGCAAACGATGAGCAACACAATATATTTACCAATACGATCTGGATATGTCCTTAATTCAATGTCGAATTTTGGGACTATCCTGTTGAAGAACCACAGGTCGCTCACCGTTCAGTTGAATCATTCTGTCTCCGTCCTTATTTCCTTAGTTCCAATAGTCTCCAAAAGCCCAAGCAAAGGATCATTCAAGGCGCGTATATTATGTTCTTCAAAGCTCGACAACTTCTGCAGCAACCACCAAAACCAGCTGTAGATTAAGATGTTCCAAAGAGCCTCCTGTTGATCCTGTAGTTGTAATACACAATTCTCACAGTCAGCTTCCTGTCCCAAAAATAGCCATTAACAATGTTCACTGCGTTGCATGCTTAGTTTGAAAAAAAAAGAGATCAGGTCTTCAGAAGTCATTTGAATCTCGGGGCGGAGCCGTTCAGAACTGCTCCGTGAAGATTCTGTTCTGGAGTCATTTAGGACTCCATGCTTAGTTTACGGCTGTACTTCTGAAGCCTTTTGAAGATCCCGGAAAATTTTCTTCAGGTGTCGTTCAGGGAGCTCCAGGGAGAATCTGTTCTGGAGTCATTCCGAACTCCATGCTAAGTCTACGGATGTTTCTTCTGAAGGCATTTGGAAATCCGGGAA
>NC_090728.1:99959890-99967390 GCF_036898095.1 Palaemon carinicauda
ACATCTCTCTCTCTCTCTCTCTCTCTCTCTCTCTCTCTCTCTCTCTCTCTCACACACATACACACACTCATACATACACACTGTTTCAAATAGCACCTGTTGGGGTAACCAATAATCAATAAATGGCTTTTCATCAAATTTTTTAAGGTAATGAGGTTTAAAGGTTTAGTTGTTGATTCCAGTGTTTTCCTTTGATTTCGACCATGAGCCACGTAGCTCGATGTGGTTGGGGTCAGCTTTTGGCACGGGCTACTTGGCTCCGGCCCTCTTAGAGAAAATGGTATTATTTGCTATATCAATCTTATTAGTTTAAGGTTGGAGATTTAAATTGTATCATCAGTCACCATTATTGATATTATTTCAGAAGTGATTGGTAAAAATAAAATATATGAAATGGCATGCAATGAAAGTGTTCAGTGGTATATTAATATCGTGATGGTATGGTATATAGGATGTAGGGTATAAATATTATACTATTAACACATTGTTTACTCATATTATCTGATTTGGTGTCAATAACCTTAGAGGTCAGGATACCAGAAAACTCCTAATCAATCGATCAATCAATCAAATTGACTGGGCAAATCGCTCACTTCCAAACCAACCCCCCTTCCCTGGTGACGATTGCTCAATGCTCATAGGTCGGAAAACTTTAAATCAATCAATCAATCATAGGTCGGAGTCTAGCTGGCTTCACCCTCCCCAAGGCAAAAGGCAATATCTCCTTAGCATTGACTCTTCGTACTATTATGATTTTATTTGATGTTTCATGACCTGATGTCCAACACCTTATAGGTGTTCCCCAGGTAAGCTCTTCAAGAAATCCATTACTCTCGTTATGTGTTCAATCAGTCTATAGCATATTTACTTCGTTATTTGTAGATATGAAATTATTGTAAACACCTGGAGAACAAATGTATGAAATATTGTCGTCTTAGTATTTTGATTTTTAATTTCCACCAGAAGGATCTTATCATAACTACGAGACCTTTAAACCTCGAACATGTGGGGATGGGGTTGGGATATAATCAGGTGGTGGTTAAATATGATGGTGGAGAGGTGGTAATTGAGTGACCTTAATGTATGGCTTTACGAGGTTTGCTTATCAACATTTGTGAAGTGATGAAGATGATGTGATGATGATGTTGATGGTAATACCCTTATTGATAACAATTAATATCGATGATTCCATGAAAAAAATCAAATTGTTATTCATTTATTATTTTTTACATGCAATGTGGCATAAAATGCACCCAATTAAAATGATGGCGATATTTAAAAAACTATTGCTGGTAACTCAACTAAGTTTTTACATATATGCAAATCCTATACTAGATTAGGGTATCCTATAGTGTCTTCTCAGTCTAGAATAATTAAATATTACAATTGCTAATTTGTAGCCATGATGACAAATAAAAACATCGGTTACAAAACTTGGCGTGTAACATTTGGTTTGGGTAACATATGCCTGTATAGTCCAGGCTAAAGATGTGGCTTGGGCTGGTTTTAGATATTCACACTAATTATCCAAAGAATCGGTAACCAACAAATTTTATGGTCGCCGGCCTTTCAAAACCAAACCAACATGCAAGAAAAGTGTAAGATCAAAATTATTGACTTATTTCTTCCGGTAATAAAGTAAAAGTTTTCGTAATTAGGGACATCATTTTCAATAATTGCACTGTTAATTGTCGGAATGGGATGAGTCATATATGACTTACAAATAGCTTTAATCTTTACAAGCTGAACCGAAAACAAAACCTAAATAGCAGATGGACGGACAGCAATACTTAATAGCCACAATTCATGACAATGGTATCAACAAAGTTATGATTGACTTCGCTCGATGTTTCTTAAACATAGGTGCCTGTTCCCTTAAGAGGTGTGTGGTCGATTCCTAACCATATGAATATGAATAATTAGAACAAAAATATTTCGTTTTATTCGCAGGTTTATTTTTTTCCCGTGATAACAGTAATACAGCATTCGTCCTAGAAGCAATTTTTCATTTAATACACATCGGATCCACTTTATATCATAGCATTTACGCGTTTTTTCTCTTGTATTTCAACAATTCAGGGGTGCAAGAATTTTATGCTGATTTGAAAAGAGAGCATGCACTGAAAAAAGGTTAAGAACCACTGATCGCTATGAGCGTTCATGAAATAAAATAAGATATTGGTTCCTTACTGCTGTTACGATTCAATAAAAGGGAATATGCCGGGGGGTTTTCAGTGAAGTAACAAATCATCTGTAACCAGACCGTGATTTGATAAAAAGAAAAAAAAATGAAACCACGTGACCAGGGACCGCCTAAAAATCAACCAATATCACACGTGGTTTAGGTATGCTTGTGTTGTTAGGTAGTTACTGAACATCTTTGGAACTTAGGATTTTCCCCAAAAAGAAATGCAAATCCAAACGCAAGCTTGCAAGTAGTTATCGGTTTTGTGTGATCCTTGGACACATCCAAATACCATAAAAAAGTGTGTCCTTATCTAACTAATGGATACAGGTAGTAGTAGTAGTAGTAGAGAGAGAGAGAGAGAGAGAGAGAGAGAGAGAGAGAGAGAGAGAGCAGCTGCTAGGATAAAGCAAACGAAGGCTATATCATTCTGACCTATATTAATTGGAATAATCAGTTCCCACAGTATTTAAGGATGTTCTATAGAGAAATGTATTAAAGAATTAAAATATATCAGTGTGATTATACTTTCCGATCACTATCATCGAAAACGATTGCATTTCTTATACGAATAAGAGATAAGACCTCATTATCTCTCTAATATATATATATATATATATATATATATATATATATATATATATATATATATATCATTAATCATCGCATTTTTTGAGTGCTATTGGTAATTTTTCTACCCCTCACATTCGAACCATCAAACGATGTCTTGGTTGTTTAAACGTAGGCCACCTTTCAGAACAAGAAGGGCATGATCTCTCCAAGTCAAGTCTGGTGAGGCGACACCGGTTTTGTTGCTGGGTGTACAATGCTTTTGTTCGGATAGAAAAGTAGCGTTCTCACGGAAAAGGTTTCTTGCGCTCTTTGACACGTCAAATTTGTTTAAGATATGAGCATCTAGTTTGGTGCTATATATTGAAAATTGATTTAATTTGTTCATGATGCAAACACAACATCTTTGTGATGCTAATAAATAATAAATATTGCGTGATTAACGTGTATTTTTTAGTGAAAAACAGATTAAAAAAAAATATTTATAAAAAGTGCAAGATTTGTTTGAGAGATTTGTTTTATATGAGTATTGAGTAGAAATGGCTGATATCTTACGGCGAGACAATTAACTTTATACAAATATCATTGGTGACTGATTAAAAATGCTAAACTTTTAGGAAGTGCAAAATGGATATTTTTCAACCTATTTACGGTTACAATTGGTATCGTACCTAAATAAGGAATAAAGACAAAAAACTAAATTCAAAATTAGACAGCTAGATAGATTTCCTATATACAACATAAACAAAACATATATTCATTGTTAGAAAAAATACCGAGCAATTGTTAGATTACGGAAATTATTTTCCTTGGTTTAAGAAAATGTACGATACAGATTTTTATGTAGTAATTTTCATATTGTTATGGATTTCCGTATAGCATGTGAAAGTAAAATGAATGGTTTTTCAAATAGTGTATGAAGTATGAATACTGTAATTATTTGTACACGCAAAAGTACGCATAAAAGAAATCATCATGGTGCCTAATCTCAGGCCGAACCATGGGGCTCAATATCCAAATACTGTATAAACGTTTACATTTTTGCTAATCGCTCTATAATAAACAACACCATGCAAAAGTAAAAATGGCAATGGCAAGCTGAAGATATTCTTTATATATAGCATAGTTGAAACAAATAGAGGTTCCCACAAAAAATATTGAGCAATTGTAGTCAAGCTCACTAATTCAGTAAAATGTTTGGAAGAATCATAATTTGTATTTATCTAAACGACATCGACTCATCTTTAATGTTACTGTATGATCTGTTGCTCTACAATGTGTGTTAGCAAATTACATGAATTTCAACTATTAATTTTCCAAATTTTCACTAACTTTGGAGCAAAATAACCTTTAAATTTGTTAACATTTTAATTTTTACAAACTGTATTCACAATATTTTGCTTTCTGCCATATTTTCTATTGTGAGTATTAGTTCTATCATACCGACGCCATCGCTCTGATTTACCTTCAGAAACCTTTTATTTACTTTTGCAAGTGAATTTCTCATATCCTGGTGACCACAATCATAACATTTGATTCTAGACTATATTCATTTTATCATACATCAATGGAGTTGGTGGTTTCCCCATATTTTCCAGTCTTCTTATAGCTTCTCCGTGCAGGCTAAAATTCGGTGAATGACATGTTCTTGTTATTCTGAGTTGGGCCTTCAAAATTATAGCAATGAGTATTCTGTCGTCTACAGTATACACCGATTCTCTGCTTGTATCGTGTAGTCTGTAGCACTCTCCTTCTCAACTGCAGGGTTTTCAGATGTATGCCATCATCATCATCATCTGCTAATACACCGATTGATGCAAAGGGCCTCGGTTAGATTTCGCCAGTCATCTCTATCTTAAGCTTTTAAATCAATACTTCTCCATTCATCATCTCCCACTTCACGCTTCATAGTCCTCAGCCATGTAGGACTGGGTATTCTAATGCTTCTAGTGCCTTGTGGAGCCCAGTAGAAAGTTTGGTAAACTAATCTCTCCTGGGGAGTGCGAAGAACATGCCCAAACCATCTCAATCAACCCCTCACCATATTCTCATCCAAATATGGCATTCGAGTAATCTCTCTTATAGTTTAATTTTTAATCCTATCCTGGCATTTAACACCTGAGGGCTTTGTTCTCAAATCTACAAAATCTGTTAGATATTGTTTCATTGCCATGCCACATTCATCTGCATACAGTAACACTGATCTCACTAAGCTGATATATGGCCTGAATTGTATATGTAATTTCAGGCGATTTGATTTCCATATTTTACTTAAGCTACCCATTGTCTGATTTTCTTTTTTCAATCTTTCATTAAACTCAAATTCTAAAGTTCCTTTATTAGAGATCATAGAGCCTAAATATTTAAATGATTCCACCTCATTAATCTTCTCTCCTTCCAATATTTCATCTTCCATTGCATATTCCGTTCTCATCATCTCTTTTCTTTCTTCTATTTATCTTGAGGCCAACCTCGTGTGATATTTCAGGCATTCTGGTAAGCAAGCTTCGCAAGACCTGTGGTGTTCTGCTAACAAATACAGCGTCATCAGTATACTGTATTTATGAACAGGAAATAGTTACAAAACCTACTGCTCCCGAAATAATAATCTCGTAAAAGCTTCAATCTGCTCTCCATTCAACTTTGGCATCTCTAATTATCAAAGACAAACGTTTATCATGAAATAATTGAGATAGTTCAGCAAAACAACTTTTGCATTTCTTCCCTTGCTCTTACTGGGGTCCTCATCATCACAATCTTGATTTTCTGCTGCCGTCAATGAATTCTGAATCTTCGTCATTTTAAAATAGTACGCGTTGTCTGCGTCCATACCCTTTGGCATTTTGGATCTTAGTGACTAAGAAACTTAGTTACTAACGAGAAAAATACGCCAACGTCTACATTCTTATTCACTATGGAGAAGACCAATGTACTACAAGAGAAATAACAAAAAAATGAGAGAGTGGACTAACGTTAATATTATTCAACATAAATCATACATAGTTCATCTCTTACATTTTGAATTTGATTTTTCTGTAATTGCTACATATGTAAAGGTGAACCCCTGTTGTTTCTACTAACTAGTATAAGTAAAGTCATTCACATCTTGGTTCATACTGTTCTCTATGTGAGCACAGCACTACTGTAGATTTTCCCATCTAAATGTTTCTCACCAACCTTTGCAACTCACTGTTATGAAATTCCTACCAGGTTCTTTCACTTTTAACGGTCTTTAATATTTACAATTCTCTATTTATCTTGTTTCTTAAATCTTGATAACAGTTAGAATTGTTCACTTCTATGTTCATTTAGTAGTTTATTTAGCTACTTTGGGCTAATATTTGCCCATTTCTTTAAACTTTAAAGACTTTAAGTTATAAAACAACTTCGATTTATCATTAATGTTACTGTATGAGCTGTTACTCTACAATCTAACAAATTACACGAATTTCAGCTAATAATTTTCCAAACTTTCACTAACGTTGGAGCAAAATAATCTTTTACTTTTATTAGCATTTAATTTTCTACAAACTGTATTCACAATATTTTGCTTTCTGCAATATTTTCTATTATGAGTATTAGTTCTATTATACCGACAGCATCGCTCTGATTTAGCTTCAGAAATATTTTACATCCTTTATCAAGTGAATTTCTTATATCCTGGTGACCACAAGCATAACATTTGATTCTAGACTATATTAATTTTATCATATTATCAATGGAGTTGGTGGTTCCGCCATATTTTCCAGTCTCCTTAAGGCTTTCTTTTTTTTTTTGCCGTCACAGCTACCGTCGAATATAAATTCGGCTGCCTCTTCCCCTTCCCTGTTAGGCTACGTCTTCCTGGCCGTGGAACTTTATTTCCTTTGCCTAATCTGATTTTCCCTGGCAATTGAGGACTCCTTGATTGCTGTATATCTAGACTTGCCGGCTTGGAGTTGCTGTTAGCCTACACTTATATAGGCAAAGGAATAGATCCTAGTTTAGGGATCGTTCTTTTTTTGCCACCTTAGCAGCCGCCTAGTATTTGGTCAGCGGCTTCTTTCACTTTTAGGCTATGTCTCTTTTGCCACGGACCCTTGGTCCCTTTACCTAGTCCATATTTCCCTGGCTTTGGTGGATACCCCATTTACCAAATGTTCTAGACTTGCTGGCTTGATTGCTGTTAGCCTAAAATATGGGTAGGCAAGGGAGTTCCACCTTTTTATTAGGAAGGATCATTCCCTAAGCCTCCTTTTGCCACCGCCTACTCTTGTCGGTTGCGGTTTTCCCCAATCCACTCTTTTTTCCAGGTCTGGCTTCATGGGTGGATGGCATGACTAACCTGGAGGGTTTTCTCAGCCGCGTTCCACCCTAGCCTAGATATTTTCCTTTTCTCTCACTTGGCATAGGATTAGGTTTACCCTAACCTGTTATGCTCGGTTGTTCAGACATTAGGATATTAATAGCCTAACGTCTTATACAAAGAGACCATCTTCCCTCCCCTATTCTAGTTCGCAATTTTCTTTGTTACACCTGAGTAGTTTAAAGAATTTTGAAAAAATCTTTTATTCATACCGGTCATATTTTTAACGATATCTTATAATTAAGCTGTCGTTTTACAATATCTCTTCCAATCATATCTGAGGAACATTATCCTCTAAATTGATCGGTTGGATACCGCCTAGATGTCAGGATTTTCACTAAAGTTCCACAGACTCAACTACTAAACTAGCTATTTCGATGATATAAAAGTGCGATAGACT
>NC_090728.1:99974890-99977390 GCF_036898095.1 Palaemon carinicauda
TCATTACCCTTGTTTGTGTATCTATTTATTTGTATGTGTGTCTGTATGTTTATGATTCGCATAATTCAAAAACTATTAGACCTAATATCTTGAAATTTGATAGGATGATTGGCCATGATCAAAGGACAATTTGATTAGATTTAGGAAGTGATTTTGTCAAAGGTCAAGGTCACGGTAACAAAAAGGTAAAAATACGTTTTTAGTTTTATCGTGGTGAATTTATTTTTCCGATTTGCTTAAGACTAGTTCCAAAATGTTCATATTTCAAATGTTTATCTTGAAATATACAACATGATATAGGTGAAGGTATGCGCTCGTTCAAGTCGTATTCATGATATGCCATTAGTTCGATCAAAAACATTAGCCCACCCTTTGTCTCGTCGACTTAGGCTAGAGGCGGGAGGGGATATGACGTGGGGGGTGTTAGCTGTTATTGGTCTCATTTAAGCTTTAAAGCATACAAGATCCTGCCAAGCGGAGGTAAAGCAGGGGTTTGTTGAGGAGTGGTAGCTTGCTTCCTCTATCTCTGACTACTCGCATAGCATCTTTAATATTTTGGTTTTAATTCAACAATTTTATGGCTGAATATCATGCCCCCATTAGTAATTCAATATACTGACTAAAACTCTAATAGTAAAGGAGTAAACTTTATGACATCTAACAAATTAAATTCCACAAATAATAATAATAATAATAATAATAATAATAATAATAATAATAATAATAATAATAATAATAATAATAATAATGATAATAATAATAATAATTATTATTATTATTATTATTATTATTATTATTATTTTTAATTGCTAAGCTATAAACCTAGTTGGAAAAGCAGGATGCTATAAGCCCAGTGTCCCCAACCGGGAAAATAGCTCAGTAAGGAAAGGAAAGAAGGAAAAATTGAATATTTTAGGAACAGCGACAACATTGAAATAAATATTTACTATATAAACCATAAAAACTTTAACTAAATAAGATGAAGAGAAATTAGATGGAATAGTGTGACCAAGTGTACCCTCAAGCAAGAGAACTCTAACCCTAGACAGTGGAAGACCATGGTACAGAGGCTATAGCACTACCCGAGGTTAGAGAATAAGTAGGGCAAACTAAATATTAATTATTTAGACTTGTCAATGATTCACGCTTGTATTATCATCGTTTTTTACTGATAAAATAATTAAATCGGTTAACATGAGTATACAAATAGACTAACGTATATGTCCACAGATTTTTTAACTATCGTTTATTTTCGTTGATGAAGTAATGGTTCCATTCAAATTTAACATCCCAAGAAATGCTCTATATTGAACAAAATAATAAATAAAAATTAATAGGATGTGGAACAAAATTTACAATGTTAGATTCTAAGATTAGTGTCTAACTACTGTGGCTGAGTTATTATCACTATTCAGTTTCTTTCCCACTGCATTTCTCTCTTCCTTTCACTTGTCTAATTCCAACTATAAATATTCAAATTGGCCCACCATCTTACCTGACCTTCTCCAATCCACATCTTTAATATTCCCATTTTTACTTGCTTGATGAAACTTCATTCTTATTAGTACTAAAATCTTTCCTCTGCGCTGCCATGACTTTTATTGTATTCCCTTTGTTGTCTGTTAGGTCTATCATCCTGTGAATGTTCTTCACTTAGTATGTCTGTTATGGCCTACAGAATCTATCTGAATCCTTTTCTGTCGTCTTTTAATAGTTCCTAATGATACTGAAATGGTTGAAGACCATCTGAGGAGATGAATAGACTTTATTGAAATGGTTCCATAATTTACAACAGTGATTCTACTCACATATCATTTGTCTATAATCAATGAAGATCATATGAAACATATTTTTGCTGATACAACTATGTGTTTATTTCTATATATATATATATATATATATGTGTGTGTATGTATGTATGTATATATTGTGTATATATATATATGTATATATATATATTATATATATGTGTGTGTGTGTGTGTGTGTGTGTGAGCTAGAATGTGTATTCATTCACAAACAAAGGCAGACAGACAGACAGACAGACAGAGCACACTTTATGAATGAACTGAAAAGCTTTAATGATATGTAATAATACTTCGAGCATATACACAATTATGACTTCTCTTGCATTGTATATGACAGCCTTGTTACAGTTTTCCTTTTGTTAAATCCTCTGCTCATGTATGTGGTTTTTGAACTGGTTGATTTAGTGATCCAAATATTTGGTTTCTCTCATATCCATCCTCTGCCAAGTGTAATCTACATATCATGGCTTTATTGTTATAAACAGGATCTAACGTCTGCAGAATTAATCCATGTTGACCTAGTTTCATCGGTTATACTTTTTACCATTGAAATATAAACTTTCCTTCCTTCTTTATATTTGAAAAAATTCAGTATAAAGCTGAGACTCACGGTGTTTTAATATTTTTTCATGAAATCTGAAAAAGACAAAAATAACACGGTTCTAGTTCGTATTATAAATGACAAAACACGAT
>NC_090728.1:99982390-99989890 GCF_036898095.1 Palaemon carinicauda
CAGGAGATTCACTTTATGATGTCTACAATTAAGAGGTGAAAGTGGTACCCCTGTCAAAAGTGATACGCTCAGGGATACCAAATCTTGCAATCCATCCTGAGAGTAAGGCAGATGTACATGAGGCGGACATTGCAGTTTCCATGGGAATGGCTTCAGGCCAATGAGTGGAGCGGTCGATTACGGTAAACAGGTAGCGATGTCCTTGTGATGTGGGTAGGGGGCCTACAACGGCAACGTGAATGTGTGCAAAACGACGCTGAGGTTGAGGAAAGGTGCCCATCCCTGAATCCGTGTGTCGATGTACTTTGGAAGTTTGGAAAAAAGTATAGGCGTGGACCCAATCCTTAGCATCCTTAAAAATGCTGTGCCAAATGAACTTCGTCTTCAGCAGCTGTTCAGTAGAACAGCACGAGGGATGTGAAAGACCGTGAATGAAATCAAACAACTGCCGGCGCATGGGAGAAGGAATCCAAGGTCGTGGTCTACCAGTAGTGACGTCACAGATGAGGGTGGTGTTCGAGTCTTCGAAGGGGAAGTCTCCCCAACAGAGGGACGTGCAGGATGTCCTACATGCTTGGTACTCTGGATCCTGTTGTTGGGCTTCAGCCGGGGCGTTGTAATCCAATCACAGTTGAACTGCAGCCAACGTGTTTCTTGACAGGGCATCTGCAACAGGATTCATTTTCCCAGGGACGTATTGAAGAGTGCAATTGTATTCACCCACGGCGGAGAGATGTCGGCGTTGACGGGCAGACCAGGCATCAGACTGTCGAGTGAAGGCGTGCACCAGAGGCATGTGGTCTGTGCAAATGATGAAGGGCGTACCTTCTAAGGAATGGCGAAAGTGACGGACAGCTAAGTGCACTGCCAGCAATTCGTGATCGAAGGTAGAATAACCCGCTTCTGCCTTGGACAGTTTTCTGCTGAAGAAGGCCAATAGGCGGATCGAGCCGTTGACCAAATGTTCGAGTACTGCACCAATAGCAACATCGCTGGCATCAGTGGTGAGAAGGAGAGGGGCATGTGGGATAGGAAAAGTGAGAGCCGCAGCGCTTGATAGGGCCTTCTTTGCTTTGCATTGCAGAAGGCCGCTTCTTGAAGGTACTTTGGCTTGCCCTTGAGGGAGGCGTAGAGGGGAGCAAGAGTGGCAGCAATGGCTGGCAGAAAACAGTGATAATAGTTAATCATGCCCAAAAATTCTTGCAGAGCCTTGACGGTCGAGGGCGCGGGGAGGTCCTGAATGGCTGCTACCTTCTCAGGGAGGTGATGCGGTGTCCTAAGAACGACCCTTTGTTGGCGCCAAAGGTACACTTGTCGTACCGGACTACAAGGCTGTTTTGTTGCAGGAGGTTGAGCACGATGCGCAGGTGACGGAGGTGTTCCTCTTTTGAGGAGGAGAACACAAATATGTTGTCCACATAACATACACAGAAGGGGAGGTCCCCTAAGATGCCATCCATGAGACGTTGAAACGTGGCCCCAGCATTACGAAGGCCAACACAGGAGTAATTGAAGGTGTGTGTACCAAACTGAATGGTGATGGCGGTCTTGGGGATGTCTTCTGGGTTCATAGGCACCTGATAATACCCCTTCAGGAGGTCGAGCGTAGAGAAAACCTTCGCTTTGTGCGGGTAGGAGGTCACGTCGGCAATGTTTGGGAGGGGGTAGTGATCCGGTTCTGTTTGCATGTTCAGGCGCCTGTAATCCCCGCACGGATGGAGGGAGCCTTATTTCTTCAGAAAGATGTGTAAGAGTGACGACCATGGGCTGGAGGCCTTTTGGCAAAGGCCCATTTCCTCCATTTCGGCGGAGGTCTGTTTGCGGCTACCAATCGTTTCGGTGGCAGATGTCGGACTTTTGCGAAGACTGAAGGTCCCGTCGTCTTGATATGGTGATAAATACTGTGCTTCGCAGGAGCCGTGGGCGTTTAGCGAAGTTCTGGACAGAAAACTTCCGGGTACGACATGAGGAGGTGGCCGTATGCATCCGTGGGTGCGCTGATGTGGAGAGTGAGGTTGGAGGGGGCGGGTTGAAGAGGTGTCGACAAGTATGAGTCTGCGTTGACCAATCATCGGTGGGGGACATCGACCAGAAGGTGGAAATGAGAGAGGAAATCCGCACCGAGGATTGGAAATGTGACGTCAGCAACGATAAACTTCTAATTAAATTTACCGTTTCCAAACGATAATGTGAGGTTCTCGTAACCGTAGGTGGGCATCGCAGATCCGTTGGCAGCTACCAAGCTTGGGAATATACATCCACTTGGAATTCATTTTATGGTAACAGCTTCTGGCCGGGTGGAGATTCGAACCCCCACCTGTTCGGCTGGAAGCTGTTACCATAAAATGAATTCCCAGTGGATGTATATTCCCAAGATAGAATTCAGTATTAAATGCCATTCGTGGGTGATATTTACATTGATTGAAATCACGTGTGCTTGTGATATATATTCATTTATAATAACCTCGTGTTGCAAACTTACGATTCAGCTATCATGGTGGAGATGGGTTTATTTCAAGTGTATGAACAGATTCCTGAATTCGACAGGTATATGTACGAGGACTTGTCATAAACTTTTTATCTGTCTTGATAGCTCAGTCGGTATGGTCCCTGCAGGCATGGTTTCCAGCCAACCAGGTGGGGGTTCGAATCTCCACCCGGCCAGAAGCTGTTACCATAAAATGAATTCCAAGTGGATGTATATTCCCAAGATAGAATTCGGTATTAAATGCCATTCGTGGGTGATATTTACATTGATTTAAATCACGTGTGCTTGTGATATATATTCATATATATATATATATATATATATATATATATATATATATATATATATAGATAGATAGATAGATAGATAGATAGATAGATAGATAGATATACATATACACACATATAAATAAATATATATATATATATATATATATATATATATATATATATATATATATATATATATATATATATATATATATATATATATATATATATATATATATATATATATATATATATATATATATATATATATATATATATATATATATATATCTGTGTTTTATATATTCTGAAAAAAATCTTAAATTTTAAGATAATAGGAAAAATAGTCACACTTTTAAGAGATCTGTACAAAATGTTTTCTCTTTTCTATTTAGAATAAAACTGAATTAACTGTAAGAGGAACATCTTTAAATTTTGCTACTACCACGCATACAAAATTATCAAAATTATTTATTTTTTGATATATTACAAGGATTTCAGAGTCGATAACATGGATAACTTTGATGTCCTGTTGCAGGATTATCATTTTCTCGTCCAAATAACACCCTCAGTTTACATAGAAACACGAAGCAATTATCAGGTATTCTAAATACTGTAATATATTCCACCTTAACCTGCAAAAAAAATCTAATTTCAACCTTTGTGAGAATATATGTCATAATAAAGGTGAATATTATTATACATTTCATTGTAAACTATGTATAGCCTTTCGGAATTAGATATGATACAAAATACATCATGGTTTTTAAGTACCTTTTTCCTAGTATATCCAAACCTCAATAGTAAAAAAAGTAGTTTTACTTTTTTTTTCTTTTGTTTTATCGCCAGATGAATTCCTCTTCGCGTTATGGCTATCAAACTCATCACTTTGTGGCTTCTTGGTGCCTTAATGGAGAGTTACATTTATTTTATTCCTCAATTAATAGAATTATGATTTAGATCCAGATCTAGATATGAGAAAACATACTATTTAGAATGATATGCTAATTAGTGAAACCTTCTCAGGTAATGAATAGAAGCAGAAGAGCTATAAAACCACTTACTTTCCCTTCACAGTGCATGCATATTATAGCTGATTTTGCTTCTCTTAAAATAAAAAAAGATTCTCCGGCAAGGATTAATCAAAATAATAAATCAATTTTATTTTTTGTATACCTAGCATATAGGGGATCTCACTATTAATGGTTGATCTTAGTCTTCACTAAACTACGAGTCAAATGACCCATTCCCTTTGTGACTTCAGTATTGCTCACGATGAATATGTTACTTTGTCTTTCAAGGGGCATCGACGGAAATGTGTCTCCCAAGACTTTTGCCGGAGCCTTAAAGATACAAATTCGTTCATTATAGATCTATAGACTTCCAAAGAAATAGTTTAGTTTTGTGGTAATTTTCTCTCAAACTTAAGCGAAAGCCTTTGGGTCATTGTTGACTATTATAACTATTTTTATACGTAGCTCAAATGCAGTTCATCAGTTTCGATCATAAAAGTGTATAACGTGAAATTATCTTAATGACGATTTAGTCACTAGAGTTCAAATGCAGGTTAATAGCTCAGTGAATATAAGAGTACATTTACTATGCTTACACAAAACTTGATTCTATTAAGATGGACGTAAATTGAATAAGAAATTCTCTAAGAAATATAATATTAAAATCTATTGCTTGCAGGAAAAATATATTCAATGTTGTTCAGAGAATATACTTTACATGATATTCTTCATGATGCTCAAATAAGAATTCGTATTAGCTTTTACTGGCTTCGTGTTGTGAGACTTCTTTGGATCAACACCTGTAAAGTAACTGAAATCCATATTTGCGATCAGGAGAATACCCTTCCTTATTCCAAAAGAATTTTATATTTGTTAATTTCTTGATTGACTTTCCTAATTATGTATAAATACACGTTCATGTGAAAAATTACAATGGTCTATAGAGGAATGATGATAATGAATAACTAACGATTGTTCTGTGGGATTCTTGATGTGAGATGAGGACTTGGGCATGGGCCTAAAATCACAGACTTGACCGAGCCACATTATTTCAGATGATGATCTACAGTGGATGCGACGCCACAGGTCGGGCAACTGTCTGCACATAACCGGGAAAGAAAGCCCTGTTGAGCTCTTTTGTTACAAACTGCTTTCATCGGTTATTGTCGTTTTCAGGAAAGTTAGAGTATCATTAGAATAGATAGATGAATAATTGTAATAAAGAAAATCAGAATAATGGAAATGAAAGGTATTGTCAAGAAAGGAAGGATGGGTTTTCTGAAGAGATATCGTGTCATGGAGAAATTGAAAGGCAGGTTTTAATACATCAGACATCTGATGTATATAATTTTCTTTTTCACAAGGCTATACATCTAGAATTAGTTCTTATGAATGGGACGGAGGATACTAAGGAAACAAAATTAATTAGCAGAGTAATCTTGGCCAAAATTCTATTAGAGATTTTGATAGCGTATCCTTAATTCAGTTTCGTAGTCTCGTGGCCTCTATTGACGGTGCGTGCAACCTAATTAATTTACAGTAACACGATTCCCCCTTCCAATAAATACGCCTTCAAAGGGAAAGCAAAATTAAACGCGTGGAATAAGGACATTATATTTTCAACTTAATTTTCCAGAACTTTTACACTACGTGCTTGGAAGAACGATACTGAAATTTGTGAAATTGCCCTAAAATATTTTTTACTCTTGACTCCTCACTGATTTGCGGACTTTTACACTACGTGCTCGGAAGTGAGTAAGATACTTAAACTTGTAAAATTGAACTAAAATAATCTCTACTATTGATTCCTCGCTGATTTAGTAATAACACATCACATTATCGTTTTTTTTAGTAAATCAATGAAATGTGATAAGGCAATTAAAGTATCTTACTTAAGTTACGTATACCTGAGATTAACTTGAACAGATATGACAAGTTTTCACTCTTTAATATAAGAAAATAGAAAATAAAAAAAATGATTTATCTATAATTTTTAATTCAAAGTTAGTAATTTAAAAAATAGTTGATAATTCACCGAGGATCAGCTTTCATAAATAAATAACATTTCAGATCATCAGGAATTTACATATACGTTGTTTCTTGTTTAATTTAAAGAAAAATAAATAACGGAGAACAAACACTAAAAAACCTAACTTTATACTCATATCTTTCTTATAGTTTGTAACGCTAAAAGGAATGGATAAATAGTAATGATTTCCCATTTTACCGTAAAAAAAAACTCCTAAATCATGACATTGATAAATGCCTTTGAGAAGTCATATTATTCTTATAGTGGACATGTAATGAAACACCATTGTTCGAAGACTATAGCCATGCATATGTTATTATTATCATTATTAATTTTATGAGTAGTAGTAGTAGTAGTAGTAGCAGTAGTAGTAGTAGTAGTAGTAGTAGTAGTAGTAGTAGTAGTAGTAAAATTGTACAGGCATTCCCTTGGAACAAGCATTAGAAGGCAACTAGTTTGGTTATGCTTTAGAATAATAGATGGCAGAAAACGAAATAATAGATGGGGGAGAAGTAAGGAATAAATTACCATAATAATACATTACAGAAGGACAAGTATATGTCAGAATGTACAAAGTAGAATACAAAACCCTATTATATAAAATCAATATATAGACTTGAATTCAAGTTTATAATAAAAAACATAGTCCCATTAAAACGCTTGGAGAATCTGTAATCGAACAATCCTACCCTTAGAAAACTAGGCATAAAAAAAAGGAAAAAAAATTACCAGGATTTTCACATCAACTATATGAGAGGCTAGTTTTCATGAATATCATATAACAATCATAGTATAGACCAGTTGGGGGGGAACGGGGGAAAGTTTAAGTACCAGGAGCATGGGAATTTTCAAAGGATGTGGGGGGGGGGGGCGTAAGCAGAATTGCCATATGGTGACTATTATTTTTCCTATTTGTGATATTAATGGCATATATTATCTAATCATTATCTCAAAGTAGGACAAAAATAAAAAATATTAATAAATCTTAGTTTCAAATCTTTTTCTTTACCAGAAAAACCGTCAGCGAATCCTTCAAGTAATCGCCCCTTCTCCTTACTACTTATCTGCGTGAGGTAGGTCTTTCAGCCATTGCAGTTGGAATCAAAATAAAGAAAAGAAACAACAATCTTAATGTTGCAAGCGATCTCTGGATGTGCATTGAGCCAATCATCACCAAAATAATATTCCTTAACTAGATTGCTAAAAGAGCCAGTGTCAAACCAATGGATATTTCCAAGTCTTAGAAAACCACTGGCTCTAATCTACTATATCGTTGATATTATTACATACAGTTAAACTAGTAACGATGACAAAACAATTCAATAGATATGGTTTTATTGTCATCAGTGCTTTTTGTTTCCCAAACGACAGAAATTTAGATAAATAAATCAATAAGGAAAATGTGTAATAAATTTTTTGGTGGTCATAATCCATGATTTATTGTATTAGTAGTAAAGATATGTTTATTTTCATAGTAAATATTTTTCATAATAATCTACACTAATGTAATCTGTATTATGCTGTAACTGTTTGAATAAGGAATAACATAAAATTTGGTTTATCCTGGGTTTGTTTTAACCATTTTCTATGAACATTGTCTTTCTATTGAAATGTAGAACAGAGCATCCTTGTACAAATTTAAAAGAAATGAAAAAAAAATCTATCATTCTTCCATATACCCATATGAACAATGAAGCATAA
>NC_090728.1:99992390-99994890 GCF_036898095.1 Palaemon carinicauda
TGGACTGCCTAGGGGCTCTGCTGTGTTGGAAGCTGTGCTAAGCTATCGAGTGTTACTGCTGGACCTGAAGGTTGTGCGGGGCCTTGTGGTTGTGCTGGGCTGCCTAGTGGTTGTGCTGGGCCTGGTGGTTGTGCTTGGCTGCAAAGTGGTTTTGCTGTGCTAAGAGGTTGTGCTGGGCCTGGTGGTTGTGCTGAGTAGCCTAGTGCCTGATAGTTCTGCTGGGCCTGGAGGTTGTGCAGGGAACTGGTGGTTGTACTGGGGTGCCTAGTAGTTATGCTGTGCCTGGAGATTGTGTTGGGCCTGGTAGTTGTTCTGGGCTGCCTAGAGGTTCTACTGAGCCTAGAGGTTGTGCTGGGAACTGGTGGTTGTGCTGGATGGGCTGGTAGTTCTGCTTAGCCTGGAGATTGTGCTGGGCCTGTTAGTTGTGCTGGGCTGCTTAATGGTTCTGCTGGGCCTGGAGGTTGTGCTGGGAACTGATGGTTTTGCCGCGCTGCCTAGAAGTTCTGCTGGGGCTGGAGACTGTGCTAGGTCTGGTAGTTGTGCTGGATGGCCTAGTGGTTTTGCTGGGGCTGGTGGTTGTGCTGGGCCTGGTGGTTGTGCTTGGCTACCAAGTGGTTCTGCTGTGACAAGAAATTGTGCTGAGCCTGGTGGTTGTGTTGGCTGCCTTGTGGTTTTTGCTGGGCCTGGCAGCTCTGCTGGTCTGCCTAATGGTTATATTGGTCCTGGAGATTATGCAAGGAACTGGTGGTTGTGCTGGGCTGCCTAGTAGTTACGCTGGGCCTCGAGATTGTGCTGGGCCTGGTAGTTGTGCTAGGCTACCTAGTTGTTCTGCTGGGTTTCGAGGTTGCACTTGGAATTGGTAGTTTTGAAGTTTTGCTGAGCTGCATAGTAGTTCTGCCAGACCTTAATATTGTGCTGGGCTTGGTAACACTGCTGGGCTGCCTAGTGGTTCTTCTGGGCCTGGAGGTTGTGCTGGTAACTGGAGGTTTTGCCGGGCAGTCTAGAATTTCATCTGGAGCTTGAGACTTTGCTGGATCTGGTAGTTCTGCTGGACAGTCTAGTGGTTTTGCTGGGACTGATGGTATTGCTTTGCCTGGTGGTTGTGCTTGGCTACCAAGTCGTTCTATTGTGCCAAGAGGTTGTCCTGAGTCAGGTGGTTGTGTTGGGCTACCTTGTGGTTTTGCTGGGCTGGGCAGTTCTGCTTGACAGCCTAGGGGTTTTTCTGGGCATGGAGGTTGTACAGGGAACTGGTGGTTGTTCTGGGCGGCCTAGTAGTTATGCTGGGCCTTGAGATTGTGTTGTGCCTGGTATTTGTGCTAGATTACGTAGTTGTTTTGCTAGGTCTGGAGGATATGCAGGTGGTTTTGCTGATGGGTCTGTGGGTTGTGCAATGAACTGGTGGTTATGCTGGATAGCTTAGTAGTTTTGCTGGGCCTGAGAATTTTGCTGGGCCTGCTAGTTGTGCTGGGCTGCTAAGTGGTTGTGCTGAGCCTGGAGGCTGTGCTTGGAATTGGTGCTTTTGCCGGGCTGCCTAGTAGTTTTGCTGGCCCTGGCAGTTCTGCTGGGCTGCCTATTGGTTCTTCTGGGGCTGGAGATCGTGCAGGGAACTAGCGTTGTCCTGGGGGGCCTGGTAGTTATGCTTCTCCAGGAGATCGTGCTGAGTCTAGCAGTTTTGCTGGCCTGCCTAGTAGTTCTGCTGAGCCTAGAGACTGTGCTGGACTTGGTAGCACTGCTGGGCTGCCTAGTTGCTGTGCTGGGCCTGCGGGTTGTGCAGGGAATTGGTGGTTGTGCAGGACTACCCGGTAGTTCTGCTGCACTTGGGAATTGTGCTAGGGCTGCTAGTTGTACTGGACTGCGAATTGGTTGTGCTGGGCCTGGAGATTGTGCTGGGAACTGGTGGTTTTTCTGGGCCTGGTAGTTGTGCTGTGTGACCTAGTGGTTATGCTGGGCCTGGAGATTGTGCTGGGCCTGGTAGCTGTGCTGGGCTGCGTAGGGGTTCTGTTGGGCCTGGAGATTGTGCTGAGCCTGGTAGTTGTGCTGGACTGCCTATAGTCGAAGCAAACAAAATCGGCGGGTGAGACAGAATATATCGTGTCGACATCTGACGATTTCGGTCATTTTACCTGGAGATTTGGGTTTAGAGAAGTCCTGAAACAGAAAATGGATTAAGATCTTAAAGGTAGGTGGGTTCTGTGAGTCATAACCCCGGATAGATTCTCACTTTCAGCTCTTTTTTCAGGTGTTCAATGCAGAGCAATTCAGAACCTTGGAAGGATTTTGATTCCAGGACAACCAGAGATACACAGGGAGGGCATTGACAGATTACAAGTCATTCAAAAAATACACTTCTTCGTAAAACCCACGTATCTTATTCATAGGATTGTTTCTCTGGCTTTAATTGTATATACAGGTACATACAGTATATATGATACATGCATACACTATATATATATATATATATATATACATATATATATATATATATATACATATATATATA
>NC_090728.1:100004890-100009890 GCF_036898095.1 Palaemon carinicauda
TTTAATAATACCTCATATCCATGAAGACGGAGAGAATATTGTAACGCTTATGTCAGAGTAATTTTTAAACTCAAAATTTCAGAAATTTTTAAGTTATTCGGATCCTAATTGATCATGTTTATATGAATATATATATATATATATATATATGTATATGTATATATATATATATATATATATATTTATATATAAATAATATATAAATATATATATATATATATATATATATATATAAATATATATATATATATATATATACATATATATATACATATATATATATATCTTCATGCTTTTATTTTATTCTAAAACGTTAACAGATAGACAAACGAACAGACTAAAAAAAAAATGGACAGAAGGTGAAAAGCTAGATAATATTTGTCATTTTTTTTTAGCAGGACATTACACTTTTAATATATATCTCTGTCACAGTTATTATTTATTATTATTATTATTTGCTAAGCTACAATCCTAGTTGGAAAAGCAGGATGCTTTAAGCCCAGGGGCTCCAACAGGGAAAATAGTTCAGTGTGGAAAGGAAACGAAGAGAAATAAAATATTTTAAGAAGAGCAACAACATTAAAATAGATATCTCCTATATAAACTATAAAAACCTTAACAAAACAAGAGGATGAGAATTAAGATAGAATAGTGTGCCTAAGTGCACCCTTAAGCAAGAGAACTCTAACCCAAGACTGTGGAAGACCATGGTACAGAGGTTATGGCACTAACCAAGATTAGAAAACAAGGGTTTGATTTTTGAGCGTCCTTCTCCTAAAAGAGCTGCTTATCGCAACTAAAGAGTCTCTTCTACCCTTACAAAGAGGAAAGTGGCCACTGAACAATAACAGTGCAGTAAGAAGAATTGTTTGATAATCCCAGTGTTGTCTGGTATATGAGGCAGAGGAGAATATGTAAAGAATAGGCCAGACTATTCGGTGTGTGTGTGTGTGTGTGTGTGTGTGTGTGCGTAGGAAAAAGGAAAATGAACTGTAACCAAAGAGAAGGAACCAATGTACTATTGCCTGGCCCGTCAAAAGACCCCATAACTCTCTAGCGGTAGTATCTCAACAAGTGGCTGGTGCCGAGGTCAACCTACTACCTGTTGCAAGCATCTGCTGTATTTCTTCGTTCTCTATTTAGCAATTATTGAATAACACACTTATATCTCTGGAAGCTTCTAAGATATCCTTTTTTTTTTTTCAAGTACTATTACATTACATCCATCCAAAGGACTTTCCGCTCTTCCGGAAATTTTGTGTTTGCAACATCCCCCTGTTGTGACATTATATTGGGTATGAAGATTCTCTACCGTTTTATCTAGCACAAGTAATTTTCCAGGGTCTTATGACAATGTAGATGCAGTCTCAGGGGACGGACTCTTCCAGATAATTTCATGCATAATTTACAGTTACATCAGTCACTACGTCCCACCGAGAATTTTTGTTCACTGGTATTACTTTCCATAACGTTCTGCTTTATCTTTTTTATATTTTCATCACACCGGATAGTAACAGATTTAATACATTTCCTTATAAAAGATCTGGTATTATTTCTTACTGATATAAGGACGTTTGGCTTTGATTTAACAAAAGTAATGATAAGTCTAGCATTTATTATTTTCCTTTATGAAGTAATATCTTCTAAGTGGGAGAGGATGAATGGAGAAATATTGATTTAAAAGCTCTAGGTAGAGACGACTGGAGCAATCTAACCGAGGCCCTTTGCGTCAATAGGCGTAGAAGAGGATGAGTAATTCCTTCTATATATTACAGTACTTTCTTTTCACCATGGCATCAATGAAAAGTACAAAGTATTATTCTTATAACGTTTTTGTTGTACGGTTCTGTTTTGTAGGCGTCAATAGTGAAACGAGAGTGGATTATCACTTAGTAAATTAGTAATATGACGTAAGGGTAAATACAAAAGAGTAAATATAAGACAAATAGACAGGAATTAAGATATTAAAATAAAGATACTATGTTTCAATTATCCTGCCATTACTTTTAAGTGTATTCAATGCGAGGGTATGGAATACTTGCAGGTTATTATTTGTAACTGGAACAAAATAAGCTTTGACGTGAATGGGGAAATACCAAGTCATATTCATTACTACTTCCTAAGCTTAATGCAAATAAGAAACCCTTACTTATTTATCCAAATGCATTACTTTAACTAAGTAGTGTAACGATTACCTGCTAGTCTAAGCCTAAGGGATGATGAAGTTCTTACCTATGCTCACTGACCAAAACCAATCGCTAACTAAGCAAACACAAAACTCAATGCAGGACGTTATTTAAAGAAAATATAAACTTAAACATTTAATTTTAAAACAAACCTTGATATGAAACAAAGTAAATCAAAACAAAATAAATTTAATTAAATAAAACAAATAGGAAAAGAACTTGCAATAACGAAATAATCATTGAACGAACTCGGGAAGAAATTATATTTCCATAGAAACTCCAGCACTTTACAGTAACTGGTAACAAGTGATGTTAGATAAAAGTATTATCTGAGGTAGGCTTTAATAATATACTATTATGGCCAATAGTTTCTATCTACTCTTGGTGAAAAGTCCTCACATCTACTGCTGCCTTTTGATACGGCGGGTTGATTCTGACGTTACAACCAGGCCACCACGTAAACTAGCGACCAGGCATTCCTGTTGTGACGGCGCCGAGCAAGGTGTGTACTCAAAGGCAGGCTGGAAACGACTGAGTTATATCATTGTAGAACATTCTCCTAGTATACAAAACCTCAAGGCAACAGGACATAACAAGTTCACAAGACAGACAATATTACAGAGGAAAAGCCAGACATGAATTTTCATGTTCGTTTTAGTGCGAGGGAAGAGCGAAGATACAAGCACAATATATACAAAAGGAATTATGTACAATTGTGTGAAACACGGTTGGTACATGGATCCCCCCCTAAAAATGACATACTGTACATGTTAAATAGGGCGCCCTGATCTAGAGAGGCGAACTGTAGGCGGGTCATCTGGCAGAAGATAAGCAGGTTTTAGACGATCAATGGAGACCCAGTCTTCTTTGCCCCAAATGTTTAGGAGGAATGCTTTCGGACTGCGTCGGATCACAAGGAAAGGGCCCGTGTAAGGGGGCGTTAGTGGTGGCTTGCTGGTGTCGTTACGCAGGAAGACGTGCGTTGCAGAGTGCAAGTCCGTTGGTATGTGATGCTTCGCTAGGGGCTTGTAAGTCTGGCGGCACGGAGTAAATTTTCCCACGACGTGACGTATGCGCTGGAGATCGTCGGAGGAGGTTGTAGAAGGAAAAAATTCGGCAGGGACGACCAACGGATCGCCATACACCATTTCAGCTGCCGAGACGTCGAGGGCGTCTTTAGGAGTGGTCCTTAGTCCCAGGAGGACCCAGGGAAGCTGAGTAAACCAGTTGCAATCCTTGCAGCGGGACATCAAAGCTGCTTTGAGGGTGCGATGAAAACGTTCAACCATTCCATTGGCAGCGGGGTTGTAGGCCGTTGTCTGATGTAGGGTGATGCCCAGGAGATTCGCTAATGACGTCCACAATTGAGAGGTGAAGGTGGTTCCCCTGTCAGAAGTAATATGCTCAGGGATACCGAATCTTGAAATCCATCCAGAGAGTAAGGCAGATGTACATGAGGCAGACGTTGCAGTTTCCATGGGAATGGCTTCAGGCCAACGAGTGGAGCGGTCGATGACGGTAAACAGGTAACGATGTCCTTGTGATGTTGGTAGGGGGCCTACAACGTTGACGTGAATGTGTGCGAAACGACGCTGAGGTTGAGGAAAGGTGCCCACTCCTGAATCCGTGTGTCGATGTACTTTGGAAGTTTGGCAAGAAGTACAGGCGCGGACCCAATCCTTAGCATCCTTAGAAATGCCGTGCCAAATGAACTTTGCCTTCAGCAGCTGTGCAGTAGAACGTCACGAGGGATGTGAAAGGCCGTGAATTAAATCAAATACCTGTCGGCGCATGGGAGCAGGAATCCAAGGTCGCGGTCTACCAGTACTGACGTCACAGAGGAGGGTGGTGTTGGAGTCTTCGAGGGGAAAATCTTCCCAACGGAGAGACGTGCAGGATGTCCTACAAGCTTGATACTCTGGATCCTGTCGTTGGGCTTCAGCCGGGGCGTTGTAATCAAATCCCAGTTGAACGGCAGCCAACGTGTTTCTTGACAGGGCATCGGCAACGGGATTCATTTTCCCAGGGACGTATTGGAGGGTGCAATTGTATTCACCCACGGCGGAGAGATGTCGGCGTTGACGGGCGGACCAGGCGTCAAACTGTCGAGTGAAGGCGTGCACCAGAGGCATGTGGTCTGTGCTAATGACGAAGGGCGTACCTTCTAAGAAATGGCGAAAGTGACGGACAGCCAAGTGCACCGCCAGCAATTCTTGATCGAAGTTAGAATAACCCGATTCTGCCTTGGACAGTTTTCTGCTGAAGAAGGCCAATGGGCGGGGCGAGCCTTTGACCACCTGCTCGAGTACTGCACCAATAGCGACGTCGCTGGCATCGGTGGAGAGAAGGAGAGGGGCGTGTGGGATAGGAAAAGTGAGAGCCGCAGCAGTTGATAGGGCCTTCTTTGCATTGCAGAAGGCTGCTTCTTGAAGGGGACCCCACTTCAGGTCATTTGGCTTGCCCTTGAGGGAGGCGTAGAGGGGAACAAGAGTGGCGGCAATGGCTGACAGAAAACGGTGATAATAGTTGATCATGCCCAAGAATTCCTGCAGAGCTTTGACAGTCGAGGGCGCGGAGAAATTCTGAACGGCTGCTACCTTCTCAGGGAGGGGATGGACTCCTTCAGGAGTGATACGGTGCCCTAAGAACGACACTTCGTTGGCGCCAAAGGTACACTTGTCGTACCGGACTACAAGGGCGCTTTGTTGCAGGCGGTCGAGCACGGTGCGCAGGTGATGGAAGTGTTCCTCTTTTGAGGAGGAGAACACAAGTATGTCGTCCACATAACATACACAGAAAGGGAGGTCCCCTAAG
>NC_090728.1:100022390-100047390 GCF_036898095.1 Palaemon carinicauda
CGTTTTTGTATTTCGTCAGCTTTGCACCATGTTGTTCCAACCATACCATTGATACTCCAACTGCGACTGCTCACATACATAGCTAATGTGCAGAGGAGCAGTGACTGTTAGCACTTGCATCTTCCTTTACAGACTCTTTTTTCCAGGAACTCTCTGCCACCTCACGAGAGCTCCTTGTGCCATAGTAGTGCTGTCCAACCTATCTGCCAAGCCTCTCTTTTCTGTATCCACCTCCATTCAGCAGGAATGCTCATGTTTGGATTTGCGATGGTTGCTTGATTTCACATGATTGATGCAACAAACTGACCTTGATCTCGTCAGAGGCATCACTGTTGAAATACTTCAAATAATTAGTTCCGCTACTGCATTGCATGGTGGGCTGGCCATGTCATGCTAACTGCGTTAGCTACTTCCCCGGTGAGGAAAACTTCTTTCAACCATGAATATTCTTCTTTCAAGTGTGACAAGATCGAGTGTGGTGCTGGTAAGAATTGACTTGCTACTGGAGAAGGGTTGGGCTTTTGTTCGATGTATGCTGGTCAAATATTGGTATATACTTCTGAAACGTTGAAACTTGCTTAACTTTCATTTCTGACGCCAGTTTGCTAGGCTAGCATTCATCACCGGCATTTTCTGTGCTTGGGTGTTAGAAAATGGACATACTTGTACCATGGAATGACCTTTCAGCCTTGGTCGTAGTCAGATTATGGTCTATAGCGTACACTGCAGCAGTTCTGAATAACTGCTTTCCCAACACTGGAGGACAGATTACTTCATCTTCAACATACTGTGTAGTAACCGTTTTGTCTAGCTCTGCTGATATTTCTAGAATCCTGTCGTATGATATGCTGAGCCCATTCACAAAAAGCATTTCAATTATTTGTCTCTTCCTCGTTTTGGCAAGCACAAACAGCTTTATGTGGACTCAAAACGTGTTTTTCACGGTCCTTGGAATACTTGTATTTGCAAGGCAATTGTACTGTAGGAGTTGTGATATAGAAAGGTCAAGTTTTGATGTTCCATGTTGGATCTTAGAATTGATGTCTGTGCTACATTCAATCATGCATACAAATTGCAGCAGTTTGGTGGCACAGCCCTTTATAGGTGTGTGTCATGAAATGTGCTGCTGAATTTGGACTTATGATGGAACATGCTTCGTCCTATTATCCCAGCAACTTTCGCTAGATGAATCGCAACACCGTACTTATTCAAGCTTGCAGCTTGAGAATGTTAAAAAGCAACTGGTCATTGAGTCAAGTAGAATAAACGTCTGTGGACTCAACACCGAGCTGTTCAAGCCTGTGCTTGTAAAGCATGGTCAAGTTAGTAAGCTTGAAAATGATTGGATCTCTACCATAACTAGCATTTTCCATCTTACTTATGTAGATGACAAGTTCGAAGGAAGCAACTGAATATGCTTCCTTCCAGTGATCCTGTTCTTGCTCTGGCTCCTGCACCTTAGGAGTCTTTTTACTTGGCTAAACAATGCCTCAAAACAGGCAGGGTGGTATTTCAGTTCTTTTGCTATGATATTTCTTACACTTTAGTTTACATAGGAGTTTCTCATCACTAAGCGTTTTTGTCAAGTATTTTATTTTCTTATTTGCTTGCATTGTCATTGCCTCTCTAAGCTCCCCACTTTGGCCTTGCAAGAGAAACATTCTTGTGTTTTAGCTTCTTGAGCCTTCTTGGGATTTTACGTCTACCGGCCCTCTTCACTACTAGCTGAGTTTGATATTTTTTCATCTCTCCTCAACTTTGAGGTGTTGAATAATTAATAGAAGCCTTCAACTCTCATGATATGGTGCCCTTTTCTATCTCCAGGTTCTTTTATCCTACCACCTTCATCTTATTTACTTGCATTGCCATGGTCTTGTAAGAGAAATATTCTTATGTTTTAGCTTCTTGAACCTTTTATGAGATCTCACTTCTGTCAGCCCTCTTCACTACCTGCTCAGGTTGATCTTTTTTCATCTCTGCTGAACTATGTGTTATTAAATAAAATCCTGCAACTCTCATGATATAGTGCCTTCTTTTGGCGCAAGGTTTCTTCTATCCTACAACCTTTATCAAGTTTTGTGGAGTCTAATTTGATTGGCGTTATAAACATTAATATCTACTTTAGTAGCCTTGAAAACATAGAAATCCATATCTAGATCTTGCAAAGCGGACAACTACAAAACCTTCCGAGCTAAACGTCGACTTTGAGTGACTGATTTGGCGGCCATCTTAAAAAAAAATATAGATATAAGCTTGGATTTACAATTGGCTAATCTGTCATATTTGATTAGTATAATTTGGAGAACAAGTTTGCCAAATTTTATACTTGTATTATCATTAGCATGCTTTTTCTGTTATCTCCTACACTACATTATGTTGGAGCCCTTGGGCTTGTGATATCTTACTTTTCAAAATAGGATTTAATAATGATAATAATAATAATAATAATAATAATAATAATAATAATAATAATAATAATAATAATAATCCAGATAAACAGCAACCATTATGGGTAAAGATTTGGACGGCAAGAATAGCAATGAAAAACTCAATCTTCTTTGGTCCCATGCAATTAAAACTCTTTTACTCAGCCTTGATGCTTATGGAGGTGAGATCGAAATGCTTTAATTTTGTTTTTGCTTTGCTATCTGTTATTTTTCACAAGCTAGCAAGCAGATGTTTATTATTACCACACAGTTTCCATAACACCTATATTATCTAAACCTTTTCAATGTCTTTTGGAAAAAAAAATCTAACGGCAATCATCTCTTCCCTAGTTTACAGTTTGACTTTGGCAAAGGTCTGGCAGCAATTGATGCCTTTCTTATAATTTAGAATGCTGTTCAGAAATCCTTTGGTTTTGGACATATGATTGTATGATTGCTTTATTGTTGACTTTAACTGCCTTAATTACAAGGAGCTTCATTTCAAACTTAAACAGATGGGAGTAGGTAGGTCTTTTCTTCTCATCATTATTGAATTTCGAATTGACAGATTGTAAAGAGTAGCTGTTGATGGACAGCATAGTGACTATAGAAATGGAACTTCTGTTGTTCCTCAGGGTTGTGTTATTGACCCATTACTTTTCATATTATATATGTACAATAAGTAACTTATCTTAGAAAAAAAAACGCTGCATATGCAGATGATATCATCTTATTGCATCAGTTTCAGCTCCTGAGTGCAGGCCTGTGTTGCTGGATCAATTAATAGAGAGCTAGCTAAAATAAGTAAAATGTACAAAGTATGGCGCATGAAGTTGAGCCCTAAAAAAATTAAAGTATGATTGTAATAATAATAATAATAATAATAATAATAATAATAATAATAATAATAATAATAATAATAATAATAAGGTCGTAAACCATCTTTTAAACAGGTATAATTAAAAATGATACCTGACTCGGTGGCATTTAGTTTGCAGTTGAACTTCTCACTTGCTTGGATTTTCCTTTTTGCTTTAGTACTGCATACCGCCAATAGCTCTGCTATGTTGGTCATCAGTAATAATAATAATAATAATAATAATAATAATAATAATAATAATAATAATAATAATAATAATAATAAAAATAATAATAATAATAATAATAATAATAATAATAATAATAATAATAATAATAATAATAATAAGGTCGTAAACCATCTTTTAAACAGGTATCACTAAAACTGATAGCTGAATCGGTGGCATTTAGTTTACAGTTGAACTTCTCACTTGCTCAGATTTTCCTTTTTGCTTTAGTACTGCGTACCGCCAATAGCTGTGCTATGTTGGTCATCAGTAAGGGGAAGAGCAGAGTGCATATACCAAACTGTATAATTTTACTAAAATTTACTAAAAGCAAAACGTTAACAACAAGAAGTATATACGATTTCAGATGCTGCTTGTTATGAGAGGGTGCTGGCATCTCCTCTTATCTTTAGGCAGGAAGTTGATGAAAGTAGGCAGAGCTAGCTCTATCTATACAGCTCGGTAAATTTTTCAAGTCAGACGCTGATCGGTGATTGGTCCTTGTGTGTAGAGACCATAGTCTGGGATGAAGCTGGTCTTTCATTCACTGAGGTGATCGCTGAGAGGGGATCTGTCACAATCAGACTGCTTCACCACTCATGGCCATAGAAGGTAAGTGGGGTCTAATTCTGAATAGGTCTGGGTAAAACTCTTAGTATTGCATGGTAATTGGTTAATGCACTGCCTGAGCAGGGATTGACATCAGCTAAGCTGTTCTGCTGCTCATATTTCAGGTCCAGTGAGTCCTGAGTTGTTTGCTGATTGGCTGAATCGCTCGTTGGGTGAGTCTCAGTCGTAGGCAAGCTGACGGTCCACTGATTGTCGTCTTCCTCATTGATGTTTGCGATTTGTTGGTAAGTGTTTCTATGTCAGAAGGGAAGGAGGAAAATCTCTTGTGTTGTATTCAGGTTCAGCTTCTTTTGTTGGATGAGCAGGGCCTTCAGAATCCTGAACCTTTTGCCACCAGGGGCACTGCCTATGATCTTAGTATTTTGCATTGTTCTTCCTTGACGAAGACCAAAAACGAATTGGATAGGATTACTCAGGTCTAAGAGAACAACGGCTTCTCCAACAAGCAGGTTAATTGAGAGGTCAAAAGTGATATGAACAATTGCTATAAGACTAAGCCCAGCAGTGAGAGCACGACTTCTAGAGTTAACCTGTACTACAAAGGCATTATGTACAAGCAGTACCACCAAGAGGACACCAAGAGGACACCAATATAAAACATTATAATCTACTACCAGACCAAAAGGACAAGATCCCTCATCATGCAGAACAACCCGGCCCCTTCCGTGCATGACTTTCTGAAGAAATCCAACATTGTTTATTCCTATCAATGCTCAGTCTGCAGATGCCCCGGCCATTATATCACTGTAGAATAATGATGATGTGACTATCTAAGAGATTGTCCAACCATGTTCAACAAGGAACCATTAAGATACACCGACTCCTGGTGCACAACAAGGAAGTCAAACTTGAGGTCCACAACGGAAACAAAGACCATCGGCAGTGCCTCAGATAATAGAAGGCTCAGGATTCTGGGGCCATGCTCATCCAGCAAGAAAAGCCGAACCTGAATAAAAGTCAAGAGATGGTCCTTCTCCCACCCTGATGTATGAAAACCACCCAACGACTCACAAACATCAACGAGCACGATGACGATCAGCCGTGGCTCGATAGCTTGCCTGCGACTAAGACTCTCCCGGCGAGCACCTTAGACAGGCAGCAAGTAGCTTGGGACTCACTGGACCTGAGATCTGAGGGGCAGATAATAACACAATAATCAGTTGTTTCGTTCTAAGGAATCAAGAGAGTGAAGACCCAGGGAACAAGTTCCCACAACCAGTGCCGCCTAGCCAGACACTAAGGCTAAGTAGATAAGTGAAATACTGTCACCTAAAGACGACTGTAAAACACCAAACACTGCTCCCAGAGGGTACCTTCAAGGATGCAGCTCCCCACTATGACATATCAATAGCAAGGGAGGTGTGGCTGCATCACGAAAACCTTGCGGTTACGTGGCGGAAGGTGAAGGTGGATTTGTGAATATTAGTCAGTCTTGGCCAAGGGCTAAGTGTCAGGGGTTATCCTAAGTCAAGACTGATGTAAGACAAGCATGCAAAAAATGCAAGTCTAACCTAGAATTATACCATAGTTGTAAAAGAATATATCTAGCACACTTTTACAACACTAGATAAGAATATATATACAATCCTGAGCTATTTGGAGACATGGACAACCGGCTTTGGCCATGTGGCGGCCATTGCTCTACCACAAAAGGAAATGGTACTCAACTTAATCGATGAGAAGGACGCAGAAGCATCCATAGTCTCGGAAATACTCCAAAGAAACTCGAAAACAAGCAGAAAACTCCAGAAACAACCTATCAAGATGACACTGCTAGAAGGAATGGCAAACCAGCAAACACGTTTTTCGCACCCTGGGATCGGAGTTGTAACGGCTCTCTCTCTCCCATGTATCCAATCCTCTTCCATATCTTTCGAGACAAGGTTAACTCTATTCAGGGAAGGATGGTCGTGGCTTGTTTTAAACACGTACCTGTTTCATACTCGATATCTATTAGGATATTTACTCTAGGGGATAGAACCCAGTGATGCCTCTACTGGTAAAACTCTCTGGTAAATGACTCGGTGAGATATCCCAAGTACAAAGCTGCCTTTCAGTAACTTCCATCAGGACGACATGGCTATCTCATCCAAAAATAGATTTTTCCTATGTCAAAATCCCTTTATTATTCAAAATGACCAACAACTCACATGGAACATGACTGAAGCACAAGGGCAGTAAGTTGCAAGGTTTTTACAGAACAGAATGATCATGAGTGGAAACAGGAAATATTTGCCGTTATTATTATTATTATTATTATTATTATTATTATTAGTAGTAGTAGTAGTAGTAGTAGTAGTAGTAGTAGTAGTAGTAGTAGCAGTAGTACACTAAATTTTTTATCACTATCGTCATCAGCATCCTATTCATTATTGCCATTTTGTTAATATGATGATCACATCATCTATACTAAGACATTGCGTTATTTGACAATACAATTTACCTAAATGTATATTTAGAGCGATGAATAGAGGTTAAGTATCAATGTAGATAGACAAAAGTTTCTGACAAATAAGCATTTAACTGCTAAAACAAGCAATCTAAATCACTATGGGGGAAAATAAGGATAATTTAAGGTAGTATTGCATACGCACACAGCACAGTCATCAGAATAAATCCACTGCTTTGCATAAAAAGGAATGAAATATCTCTCGAGCTGGGCAAGATCACTAAAGTGAATCAATGATAATAGCACTGTTCCTGTGCATACTGATTGTTAGGATTGTTGATTAGTGTATGATTAATTAAATTGTCTGATTATTTTTGTAGAAGACTGCTGATACAAAAAGAAATTTCGTTCCCTTATTTCAATTACCATTTCCAAAACACAACATTTAAATTCCCCTTTTCAAAAACGTTCTGCTGTAGCTATGTGAAACGACGTACAGTACTGGTTGTATGTATTAAAAAATATATTCACAACTTTATCTTATTTCTGTTTAAAGTTAAGACGGTTAAATTCTCATTTTTCTATAATTAATAGAAATATAGGGATAGATCTTGGAAGAGTGGCTGATATAAAATAGTGGTGCCTTGATTACTGGGACGTAGATCAGCTCCGTTCTCAGGGTTAGCTCACGATTTTCCATCATAAGCTAACAGTGGAGGTATTTCAGCCTCGCGCTACAAAGTGAAGACGGGTAATCTATATTATTTTTATTTCTAATAGTGTATGATCTCGTCAAATATTTACACCATGCGTATATTTCGGTACACTGATGAGGTTTAATTATTTATTATATGTTTGATTTTTATTTCAAAATAATGACTGCATGCATTTTATTTCAGCTAATCAACTATTTTCTAAGTACTTCATTGAATATTCCAGATATTAATAAAGATTTGACAAGATATGTTTTGTGGGAATCAGTTTTTACACTTCGTCTTCCATCAACATAATCAAATTTCGATTAATGATTTTTCTGATAGAGAAATAATCCTTTTAGGGTAGAGTGGCTTAAATGCTTTAAATATCACAAATATTGATTTAGTTCACATATTTTTATGGAAATTTTTATCAATAAAACCTTCCTAGATAAATTCACATGTGGAATAAAATGTTACCCGTTTCTTGAAGTGATATAATAGGAATTTATATGCTCAACGAAATATCCATTCTTAGAATATGGTGTCTATGAATGAAAATCTCATTCCAAACATTGGTGTCTACTGTGCCATAAGGTCCACATACACACAGCAATAATTGGCTTCGATCAAGATTTACATCACTTCCGATCAAAGTCGAAGTTTCCCACATAATATTCTGATAATCTGATTCAATTAAGTGACGTAAATCTGTCTGAGCCAAAATTCTGTTAAGCGCAGGCATAGCATCATCCGTTAAAGAGGTAGCTGTATCAGCTCTTGGATGTGCTTTTTTATCACTTAATATCATTATATCATCAGTGACAATAATAAACTGAGGAAGTATTGCCAGTTGAATGCCCACAACCTTGAGAAATTAAAGCAAAATACGAACTCGGTGTCGTCACTTTCCCGAAAAACTCAAAAGATCAATTGGCTCCGTCCACTGTGGCATGACAACATCCCCAGGGACATACCGACTCACTTGCGATTCAGATTATCGAAGACGATTATCCTTGCGTGTACGGTGACTTTAAACATTTGAGCTACTGCAGCTATACTCGTAGCATTAAAAAAATTTGAATTAATTCATAAATCAGTAATAATGTTAATGTTGCTAAGAGTATGTATATTTCATAACATTTTAATGATAGCAAAGTCTAGTTAAGGCTAAAGAGACAGAATAAATGCCTTACTGTTCAAACACTTTTATTATAAACGACACGGGGAAGGAAGAGAAGACGATGGATTGACTAGCTAACTGGCATAAAAAGACCATAAAAAGACGGGAGTGGAAGAACTGGTCTCAGGCCTCTATCACGCAGTGGACTAGCAATGCCTACTTTGATCATAAGTGTTTTTACAAGCATTATAATAGTAAAGAACTTCAGATAGTCACAGGTTCATATATATATATATATATATATATATATATACATATATATGTATATATATAAATATATATGCATATATATATAAATATATATATGATATGATATATATATATATATATATATGTGTGTATATATATATATATATATATATTAGTTTTTGTACTATTTTACTTAGCCTCACAGGCATTTTAAGGAAAGCTATGTAATATCAAATTCATTTTAACGTAAACATGGTTTTAGTTTTATAATTTATCCTTGATGTATTTCACAGAAAAAAGAAAATTATATACTTTGCCAACGAATATAACAAAAAACCATCCTAATAAAAGACAATAAATACAAAAGTGGTATTGAACAATTATCCATTGGCATGTTTTTACGAGATTTTTCACTTTTAAAAAAATTACGTAAAATTACATTTCAATATCAAACCCGCTTCAATATCAATATAGATTACTAAGGTAATTGTCGCAAACGAAGTGAGTGACCTTATATGAAGTGCTAAAAATGAATTTTGAAGATATCTCACCCAACCCGTAGACCAGTCATTTCTTAACCATAGATTTCGGAGCAGAATGGAGGGGGGGGGGGGTGGCAGCTGATATTTTCGGTGGTGGAGTCAATAACTCATATACAAATAAATGAATATTGAAAAAATAAAGGATTATTTACACACACACACACACACATATATATATATATATATATGTATATATATATATATATATGTGTGTATATATATACATATATATATATTTATATATATATATATATATATATGTATATATATGTATATATGTATATATATATATATATATATACATACATACATATATATATATATATATATATATAAGCTGTGCTTATGACAATTTTTATGTTCAAACATGCTATAGGCATGCCCTGGCTGTCACTTCGATTCGTAAGTGACGGCTTTTAGCTAAAATATCAGTGAGGAAGAGAAAACCACTCCTAAAGTTTTACAGATATCCAAATAATTTTCACAGGGTTTGATGGGTGTTATAAGAGCTACATTCATGATAATATTTGTATTCATACTTGTAATAAAAAAGTCACAGTAGCCTTTTTTTCGATATCAGCCGGAGGCCGATTTTCAGCGGCGCCGTAAATGACTCGTAGAATACTTTATATATGTAAATCCAATTTTCCGGTAGTTATCCGATTTATATCTACTTCGTCCATACCAATTTTCAAGTTGATATCTGCCAAAGAAATGCCACAGCAAAAGTTTATTTTGGCATGGATTAAATAGTTATTTTTGGCGGTGGGGTAAATTGTTCCTGGAATAATTCGTATGATATTGTTGCAATAATAATTAACATATTCAAATGAATATTTCAGGGACCGATTTCAAACATAGTTTCACTATGCCTGCCAAATTCCATGGTAGTATCTACAATTGAAAAGACATAGCTATCATGTAACCTTCTTAAATATACTGTAAATTGTAGCAACATTATTGTGAACTGGTAGTGACCGGATATCAATAAGGGACTATACTAATCTCATAAACAATATCTGTCCTGAGTTCATCTATTTATATATATATATATATATATATATAAATATATATATATATATATATATATACATATATATATATATATATATATACATAAACTTCCACTCCCACTAGGATTTTAACCTATGGTATTTTGAGTTGGAAGTACATCACATGCCCATAAGGAAATTATCTTTATGATATGTACTTCTGCACGGCCAAGGCGAACCTTACCACCGACTAGAAATAAAGGTGACTCTATGTTCAAGTCAACCGTTTACCTTTATTAGAAACTCGGTGCTAAGGTTTATATCCCAGGCCTAGCAGAAGTTCTTATTATATATATGAAGGGAATGCAAAGTAAGAAAGCAATAACTTTAAGAGAACTCGAAGATATATATAGTGTTATAAGAAAAACTCAGCAAATTCGAATATCTTATTGGGATCTGTATTATTTTTTTTATTCCAGAAGAGCAAACATCGTGTTACAATACGTTCCCTCCAAGTTTTTCCCAAACAACGTACAAATACCGCAAAACACATAAAGTCATAAAGTTGTCAAATTTGCAGAGAACCACAGCATTAGTAAGAGAAACTTTTGAAAAGTATATTCACTGTGCAATGAGCATTACCGAAGTTTGTGGTTATCAGAAACGATCATTTTGGAAAAGTTTGTATTGCACTAGTCGTTTTGAAAATCTTGCAACTCTCTCTCTCTCTCTCTCTCTCTCTCTCTCTCTCTCTCTCTTGCGCGCAAACATACACACAAACACATATATAATAAATAAATATATATATATATATATATATACGTGTGTGTGTGTGTGTGTGTGTGTGTATGTGTTTGTGCGTGTGTGTGTGTATGTGTTTGTGCGTGTGTGTGTGTGTTGAACATAAGCGCAGTTTTAAATTTTTCATAAGCTTTCCTCTATTTTCCCAATGCTTTCCCAAACACTTTTCCATTCTCCTCCCTTTTTCCCCAAACTTTCTTTCATTCTCCCTCTCCTGATCAATACATTTTGCTCATTTCTTTCTCATTTTTAACACATTTTCTTTCATTTTTTGTATCCTTTCTCCCACGCTGTCTTCCATTTTAATCTCTTTTTTTTCTTCCTTCTTTTTTTCCACTTGTGATCTCTCATTTTTCCTCCCTTTATTGCACGTTTTCTTTAATTTTCCCTCTTGGTTCCAACATGTTTTCTTTTCTTTTGTGTCTCTTTTCCACACGTCTGACATTTTCCCTCCTATTTTCTACTTTTTTTTTTAATTTTCCCTTTCCTTTTCCCCACACGTTCACGCTGCCTTTCTTTTTCTTTCTCCCTCTCCACACCCTTCTTCTAACTTAGTTGGTTGTGTCAGTATTTGCTTTCACCTCTTGTGTCAAGATCCCTCCACTGCTTTTCACCACGTTTGAATCATGGACGTTCGTAGTTACTTTGTTAACGGTGTCCCACTCAATAAGAGAAACTTCATTGTCTTCACCAGTAGCAATTTGGAGAGTGAGAGAAGAGGAAGCATTTAGGGTCTACTGTCTTGATTTCCAAGCCAAAATCATATGATTTATAGTGACCCAATATATAAAGTTTATTGGTGAGCTCCTTGTGTTTAGATAACTTCCACTCTTTGTTTGTCACAGCATGGCAGACGTCTCAGAGATGACACAAATGGAATAAATACGTGATTTATGATAGAGCTCAGTTGATTAGGTAGAATTTTATTGACTAGTGATATTTTTCCAAAGTTGCTAAAACACAATGGTGGTTAACACTCACCAGACCTATCAAAGTCCCCATACGTTGGCTCTTCTCAGACTTTTGGGAACTTTACTTTACTAAGTCTGTTGGGAGGTATTCTTCTGTTGCCCAGGTATTCAGCTTATCCACTGTAATAGAGCAAGGAAGTGATAGTGAATCTTTGAACTTCCCCTGAACAACACTGCAAGTGCAAGGCAACATCCTTAAACTTATCTTTGGAATCCAGTCTATAGGCCTAAGACATTGCTTCTGCAACAGAGATGTTTGTGATGTACACCAGGTTGTAGATTATGCATACCTTGTCTCCAAGAATTACTTGTGCAAAAGCAATGCACTCATTATTAATTTTGTGTTTTTAAAATCGGGTTTTTAGCTTATCACTACTGGAATATTGATTAGGAAATCTACAGCTCTCAAATTTTTGAGGCGTACAGATGGCCGAGAGTTCCAAGTTTCACTACCCCCTTCTGTCCGAGTACCCTTTCATGTATGAGATCTAGAACTACATTAAATGAGTTTTGATGATCTTCAAGCTTTTCATCTTGCTGATTTTCAATGTAAATGATTCACATGTCTCAGCTTGGAAGATGACAGAACTGGTGGAAACAAGCCTCTCTTGCAAACAAATCTTTGCCCGCCACCTTGTGATGAAAACAATTGTCTCTTATCTCTAGGGCTTGGGATTTATGAGTCCAAGCTGCTGCCTTTCCTTTGAAAGATACAAACTGAACACAGTGTCCAGACCTTCTGGAAACTTTCCTCCTAATCTTTCCTGGTTGAAAAACGTTCTAAGAATAGGTTGATAACTTACAAGGGGATCAAACTGTTGATGGTCCATCGTTTAATACAATACATTTCAATCAATCCTAGTGTTTAGTAAAAGCTTTATAACATCCTCGATGATAGCCTATGATTTCAGAGTCAACACCATCAAGATTGTCTGGAATTAACCAACACAGCCTATATATGAGTGGGTGAATTATAAAGCTGAAGGAGCCGTTTCTCATGTAGACCATGCAACATATCAAGATTTTCTTAGGGAGAACACCTGACATTGTGAAGTGGTGTGAATTTACCATGTTGTATGCCACTAACAAGGAAAAATCCTACAGAGGGCGGCTTCTGCAGTTCCTCTAAACTGCAATCGTAGTTCTGCATTTCTTTGCTTTGGACATGATGAAGCTACCACCAACAACTACAATTAAGCATGCAGTACCAAAACCAAACTGATGGTCCATTTCAGTCCAGTAGTAATAACCTTAAATAGGGCCAAACCTGGAACAAATTGGTAACAAGCTGGATTTTTCAGGATTGCTGACCAAGACCATCCTAAACAATACATCAAGAGTCCCGAAGAATCTGGCGGCAAAGATGGTGTCATGATATAGTTTTATGCATATGACCATGTCTAAAGCATGCAGAAGTAAGACTTGGTATGGCTGTAACAGTCATTCTTGAGGATATCCGAATGAGAGTGTATGACTTAAATGGATACCTTACATTGGAAGGAACGGACTGTGGAAAACCCTGATACCTTGTTTACTTAAATGCTTCTTCCATAGATTATTAGATCAGAAAGGCAGAACTGATGATGTTACAAACAGGTGGACAGCAATTATACATGCCATTATTTCGGCTTGTAAACACAGATCTTTCATTTCATCTGTGCTGCTACAGTGGCAATGTATATACACTGTAAATATGTTTCTCGTGAACTATTTTAATGTTGTTACTGTTCTTAAAATATTTTCTTTCCTTGTTTCCTTTCCTCATTGGGCTATTTTACCTGTTGTGGCCCCTGGGCTTATAACATCCTGCTTTCCTAACCATGGCTGTAGCTTAGTAACTAATAATAATAATAATAATAATAATAATAATAATAATATATAATATATATATATATATACATATACATATATATGTATATATATATATGTGTGTGTATATATATAAATATATATACATATATATATATATATATATATATATATATATATATATATATATATATTTATATATATATATATATATATATATATATATGTACACACACATAATTATATATATATATATATATATATATGAGTGTGTGTGTGTGTTTGTGTGTGTGCATAGAGTGCATATATTGTTTTGTCATGTAATATGTATATTAGAAATGGTTAGCACATCCTACTTCCCTCTTTACAGAATGGCTTGACTCGGAATATCAGACTTAAACTTATGTTGTTTGTATAACCTAAATTTACTGTCCTATTACAAATTTTTGTATACCGTAGAAACCACCGTCTGAAAGCACTATAACTTACCATTGATTAATACGCAAATAGTGAATCATATACTCTAATCTTTGATTATACCCTTTCATCAATGCGATCCTTAGTCCCCCTGTGTTTCTATTAAATAATAAAAACATTGCCATAACGATAGCCTTTTTCTTATTAGCGTAATAGAAAAAGGGTATCTTTTACCTAATGGTCATAATTAAGGAAATTGCAAACTTTTCTTATAGTTTGCTCGTACCGAAAATTAGAAAAACAATTCCTGGAGAAAAATCGTTTGTGTAAACGAACGGGCTGATGAATTAAGAGCACCCATGACATAGCTGAGTGGAAGGAATATTGAAACAGATAAATTACTTGAAATCGTTTATATGTAAACAAGAGAGGCTTCATTATCATTATCGAAGATGTTGGTCATTCACTCTCCTGCATTATCTTGGCCATTCTTACCATCACCGTCTCAATTACCATTATCGTCACAAATCATCACCATCGACTTGCCATTCATATCAACCATGATTTCATGGCTAATTTTCTCCCAACTTCCTTTAGCCCTCTCAGGAACCCATTCCTTTACCGTCAACCCTCCATTTTCGCAAAGCAAAAAGAGGTAAAGGAGAGCAAGTGTACACAAAAGCGCGTGTAACTTTTACCAGAATAACCCTCATCATGAATAAATGAATAACCGATGAGTAGTGAGACGTGCGATAGTGAAAATATGGGTTGAGAAGACCTGGATACACGAGGAGGCTTTGGGGCAAGGGGGAGAGGTGGAGACTGTTTGTGAGGGGGGTCAGTTCCATTTTGCCAAGTCACGTGTCTCTGTGTGGTTTGTCGGCTGGCACCTTTCTTTACGACCTCAATAAGCGCTTTTGTATTGACTGGCCCAATTTGAATCTCCATGTTTCAGAATATTCAATATTCTTTATGGCTGATAAGCAGGTTGACTGCCATGCAAGGCTGGTGGTGGAGGCTCCCCTGTCTGAAGTTTCAAACCAGTACACACACAAACATGAAAAACTTCAATACATATACTGTAGATGGTTGTACATAAACATACACGTGCAATTTTACTTATGAAAAGAATACCTGGCAAGACACATCTTCTAGAAATTAAATACAATAGGCAGAATGAATAAAATATACATACATATAAACACACATGCACGCGCATATATATACACACATATATATATATATATATATATGTATATATGTATATATATATGTATGTATATATATATATATATATATGTATGTATATATATATATATATATGTATATATGTATATATATATATATATATATATACATATATATATATATATATATATACATATTTCGAGAAAGTGACCTATGAAGGAAAAGTATACGCAAAAACACTCACACAAACACACACACACATGTATATATATATATATATATATATATTGAGAAAGTGACTCATGAAGGAAACGCCTAGGTGTCTATACCATTTTCCAAGAAGGCCGTTAGACTCATGCCCTTTTCCTTGGAAAGGGTTCTAAGGGCTTACCATGTGCCCAATTCATTATGTGACAACGCAATGACTTTTCACTTCAAGTCGTTCATGGCCCCCCTTTAACCTTTTAATAAAGAAAAGCAGTTATTATAGGATAAACCAAACAAATCTTACCATATATATATATATATATATATATGTATGTATATATATATATATATATATATATATTCTTGTCCTTGAGTGCCTCAAATATGTTATGTATCCACATTTCCTAAATAATTAAATTATAATGTATATTATCAAAATATAATATCGGTAAAAAAAAAGTTAAGGAGCTACATGAGTAATATGAATCCCTATATGTTAATGTAATAATTTACTATACTTTTTTCGAAGTATTAATAACTACTAGCTAATGAAGTTAATGAATATAACACTACTCCTTGTAATCCTGTATACATCTCAACTTTACCTTCTTAGAATCCACAGTTTACAGATCATAAACAAAGCAGCTGTACTGTAATAATAGAAATTCCCATCAGCTGTGGCACTCAGAGGCCCCAGGTGGGATGGGAGAAGATGAACGTCTACTTGCACTAAATGTGCAGGAAGCTTATGGACATGTTCACTTAACTGGTCCAATGAAAGCCACCGTGTAAGGCTAGACGGAATTGCTGCATTTATATGAGGAAGTGTGTTTCATGAGTGCTGGCGCCCTCCCCCTCCCCCCCCCCCTTCTCTCTCTCTCTCTCTCTCTCTCTCTCTCTCTCTCTCTCTCTCTCTCTCTAGTTGATGTTTACTCGTCTACACTTCAGCATATCCCAACAGTAATGATTAATGGGCCGATCAATTATTTCTTGAAAAATAAGTTGTTTATGAAATTGATAAGTGAAAGATGTGTATTTCTAATCTAATTTTATTTGAAATGAACTATTATTGAGCTTTGATATATCTTTATAACATTCCTGTTGTACATACTAGACACACCGAAATATATATTTTTCAATAAAGTGCTGAACTTGTAACATTTTTGTAGTTTGCACGAAGAAAAAATTTATGTATTTTTACCTATACAGTAGTATTACCATTACAGATTTTAGTTTGTATTATACCTACCCACAAATACTGTATACTGTATATAATTATTTTCTTTATTTCGAGCCTCCGGTTATATCTATTTGGGTTTGTTTTCCACATGATTTTGTATGCTTCATCAAAGGCTTAAAACACCGAAAAATTCAATTCTTTTCTTATAAGAAATATTGAAATACTCAAATGAAAAATCTAAATTTTGACTTTTGACCTCATTTTGAGATTCCCAGATTCCTCCAGATTCCTTACACATAACACATAATTCCAAGATTAACATTTAAGCGGCATTTAAGGTCATTAATGAGCGTGCCGCAGATTAAGTATTTTTGGTACACAATTCCGTTGATTTTACCTAATCAGAATATCTGAAAGCAAAATCTTTATTTGAATTTTATAGAATATAAATTGGTATTTTAATCAACTTGATAGATGCACTTCTAACGGATCCAGAGTCGAAAGATACTAAATTTTAATCAAACAATCTTTGGAAGGGGACACGTATTAATATTAAATTTCAAGAGTTTGAGGAACGCATTGTTTTTTTTTTATTATTATTATTATTATTATTATTATTATTATTATTATTATTATTATTATTATTATTATTATTATTATTATTATTATTGTAGACCCTGTAAGGCATATTTGGTTGAATGCAATGGCTGCATCAGTGGCATTAATTTTATATTCTGTCTTCTCAATAGCTCTGATGATCTTTTCATGATAACTCCATTCTGCCAGTAATTGAGCAAAAGTCATTCTTCATGGATGGGAAGTCAAATTCTGGATAAGTCTTAGTGGAGGATTTAATATGAAGTTCACAATTTATATAAACAACAGTTTACAGCGACGCTGTGAGTTTTTTTTTTTTTTTTTACTTAAATTGTGAACTTTGTATTAAATCCTCGCCTGCGACTTATCCTGAATTTGACATCCCAACCATAAAGAATGACTTTTTCTCTCACTGTGAACTTTTTTTTTCTTTCTTTTTTCGAGCTTACGTACGTCGGGGCCTCTCCCATTGTTCTTCTTGAAGGTGTCCAACAAGGAATTAGATACCGCAGGTCCTTGTAAACAACGGCTACTCCAACAGTTAGGTCAACCGAGAGGTCAAACGTGCCATATATAATTGGTATCAGAGTGCAGTGCTTCCAAAGTCAATCTGTACTACTAGAGCATTAGGCACAAGCAGTACCAGGAAGACAAGAAGCCTATCAAGGAAGTTATCAGGAACAACGTCACGAGACACAAGTAGAGAGTGAAATCAATTTGGTAATTTTTTATAAAAAAAAAAAAATGAGGACCAGGTCCCTCATTATGAAAAACAACCCAGCCCCTAGCGCGTAGAACCTTCTGAAGAAGTCTAATGTCGTCTATTCCTACCAATGCCCAGTTCATGGATGTCCCAACCGTTATATTGGAATGACAAAGATGAGACTTTCGAAACATTGGTTCTGCTACGTTCAGCAGGGTGCTATTAGGATACACCAACTCCGGTGCACAACTAGGAGTTGGCAATTCAAGATCATTGGCAATCCCCTGGAGAGCAGAAGTCTTAGGATCCTGGAGGCCCTGTTCATACAGCAGGGAAAGGCAAACCTCATTTCTACACAAAAAATGTTCCTACTCACCCTTCTGCTATATGAACACCGACCAACCCTCGCCAACATCAATTAGCAGGAAGATGGTCAGCAACCCGGAAGCCAGTCTGTGAACTCAAACTCTCCCAGCGAGTAGCTCAGCCAATCAGGATGCAGTTCAGAATTCACTGGGATTGGGAGCTGAGCAACACAACAGCTTACCTGATGCCAAGTCTCACTCAGGGAGCACCTTGGCCAATCAGCGCCCAGCACTAGGAGCCCAGCCCAGCATTACTCAGACCCTACCTAATTCTGACCACCGTGAGTGTAGCAGCAGCCTGACTATGAAGGATCCATTCTCAGCGAGCACCTCAGCCAATGGGAGAGCTGCTACATCTCAGACTCGGTACCGCCTCCGCTCACGGGGTTCAGTCAATGACCAGCTCAAGAACTGACTACCACATCGACCTGTATAAATATAGCCAGCCTAGCTTACATTGTCCCAATTCTTTCCTGAAGATAAGAGGAAACACCCGACATCCTCTCGAAGTCCATTACAGCCGACTCTTTTATACCCTATTTTTGACAAGTTCATTTTTATTAAATATTTAGTCAAATTTTAGAATTTTTCTATGTATTTGCTCCTCTACCTACGGTGACTAACATAGCGCAGCTACTGGAGGCATGCAGTACTGTTAAGAAAAAGAAAATTAGAGAAATTGAAAAGCTTAACTATAAAATTAATGCCACTGGATAAGCTGTAATCTTCAATGAAACCTATTATTATTATTATTATTATTATTATTATTATTATTATTATTATTATTATTATTATTATCATTATTATTATTATTATTATTATCATTATTATTATTATTATTATTATTCCAGTGTATACCCTGACCATATGAACAAGCTCCGACAAAGATACCATCATTCTGAATGATTTGATAAGAATAGTGTCAAAAAAAGCTGGCAACGTGATCGATAGTTTATCGGCTGTTTAAGTACCAATAATTTTACTTTATGAATAAGAATTACTATATTTTTGTTTCAAAGTCAGTGAATCAATTCTATGATGAAATATTTAAGTAACCATAAATTCATAGCACACCATTTCATCAAAATATTATTATCATTATTACTATTATTACTTGCTAAGCTACAACCCTAGTTGGAAAAGAAGGATGCTATAAGCCTAGGGCACCAACAGAGAAAATAGCCCAATGAGGAAAGGAAAATGGGAAATATAAAGTATTTTAAGAACAGTAACAACATTATGATGAATATTTTCTGTATAAACTATAAAAACTTAACAAAATAAGACGAAGAAAAATAAGATAGAATAGTGTGCCCGAGTGTACCTTCAAGCAAGAGAACTCTACCCCAAGACAGTGGAAGACCATGGTACAGAGGCTATAGTATTACTCAAGACTAGATAACAATGGTTTAATTTCGGAGTGCCCTTCTCCCAAAAGAGCTGCTTACCATAGCTAGTCTCTTCTTTCCTTACCAAGAGGAAAGTAGTCACTGAACAATTACAGTGCATTAGTTAACCCCCTTGGGTGAAGAAGAATTGTTTGGTAACCTCAGTATTATCAAATGTGAGGACAGAGGAGAATCTGTAAAGAATATGCCAGAAACTTACGGTCTATTAAATTTCTTATTCCTGATCTTGATATTAATCTCTGGCACCGTCGTTCAATTAGTTCATTATGCATGTTGCATAAGATTTTTCATAACTCTGACCATCCTTTACATTCAGATCTCCCTGGACAGTTCTATCCTGTTCGTAATACTAGGCAGGCAGTTAATTCTAATAGCCAGGCCTTCTCCATCACGAGACTCAATACTACGCAGTACTCTAGAAGTTTTATTCCAGCTGTTACCAAGTTGTGGAATGATCTTCCTAATCGGGTGGTTGAATCAGTAGAACTTCAAAAGTTCAAAGTTGGAGCAAATGCTTTTTTGTTGACCAGGCGGACATGAGTCTTTTTATAGTTTATTTATGACATATTTATTTTTATGCTGTTAATAGTTTATATATGACATGTCTGTTTTGACGTTGTTACTGTTTTTAGAATGATTTATTGTTAATTTGTTCTCTTCATTTATTTATTTCCTTATTTCCTTTCCTCACTGGGCTATTTTTCCCTGTTGGAGCCCCTGGGCTTATAGCATCTTGCTTTTCCAACTAGGGTTGTAGCTTGGATAGTAATAATAATAATAATAATAATGTGTAGGCAAAGGGAAGGTGAACCGTAACCAGAGAAGGATCCAGTGTGGTACGGTCTGTCCAGTCAAAGGGCCCCATAACTTTCTAAGGGTAGTATCTGAACTGGTGGCTGGTGCCCTGGCAAACCTAAATTACTGTTTCACTGCCTATTGTGTCCGTATACAGGGTAATCCTTCGATTTTCTAGGGTTCTATATATGCCAGTATAAGTTTGGTGGGGATACTTTAACGTGATAAAAGGATTTGTGTATCGCCAGGATCAGTAAGTGGTAAGTGTACCGGTCAGGTCGACTCATACTAATTTAGGTTGGTTTAATGGGAGCGATTGGATTAAAATCTCCCACCATCACCAATCCGCAATGACAATCGTGCTGATGAAATGGTTACACCACAGATATTAATAGGGACATGTCTGGGGCCTTTTTCCTTCAGTGGACTAGAAACAGCTACATTGGTTTTCGTTGCTGGTGTTGCAAGCTTAGCAAAGAGGTAGTTGCAATAGGAAATAATGAGTATGAGCCTTCAACACCGTCATAAACTTAAAAATGCAAAGCGACTGTCACCCGAAGACCTGGCGGCTTCGTTAATTTTCTTTGTGTTAAAATGTTCAAGTTTCTAATATGGCCTCATGGCTGCATAACAACCACTCGAAGAATAAAAGGAAATTTGAACAGAAACCCTAATTTTCCCATTTTTTTCGTGATGAAAGACCAAATTAGTTTTCATGCAATTGGGAAACAAGTCTCAAAACCTCCTATTATCTCCACCAATTCCGTTGCGAAGGTATGTTTTGATAGGGGTATGCTTGTATGTTTGTGTGTGTGTTTGTGATTCGTATAACTCAAAAACTATATGACAGAATCTCGTGAAATTTGATAGGGTTTTTGACCATGATCCAAGGACAATTTTATTAGATTTTGGGAATGATTGGAACAAATTACAGACAAAGGTCACGAAAAGGTAAAAAAACAAATCACAAAACTCAAAAACTGTCTGAATTTCCTGAAATTTGGTGGGATGACTGACAATGATCCAAGGACAATTTGATTAGATTTTGATTCGCATAACTCAAAAACTATTTGACTGAATCTCATGACATTTGTTGGGCTCATTCACCATGATCCAAGGTCAATTTGGTTAGATTTTTTATGTGATTGGGTTAAAGGTCAAGGTAAAAAAAGGTTAAAACATAATTTTGGTTAATCTTCGTCAATTTATATCTGATTTGCATGAAACTAGTGCTAAAATATGCATAATTCAATTTCCTATCTTGTGATATACAACACAATGCAGGTGAAGGTATGCGCTCCATCCAGTGCCCGTTCTAATTCCTGAATGTATCGTCTAGGAAAAAGAGAAGATTGTAAGAATAGCTTAAAGAAAAATAAGTCAATAAAAAATGTCAAGGAAAGGAGTAAAATAAGGCTATAAATGAATACAATGAACAACTGATAATTATTATCTATGTTGCATTTATGCTACCATGTGCGCTACTTTCATACGTGTGTACACATTTGTATATTCTTGTATTTAGAAGGTGATGTGTAAATTGCTGGGGAAACTTTGTACCATAAAAATTCTTTCTAACTTTTTTTTGTATTGTTTCTACATATTGGATGAGAGAGAGAGAGAGAGAGAGAGAGAGAGAGAGAGAGAGAGAGAGAGTGTGTATGTGTGGTCTGCCAGAGTTTACGTTTCATATAATACTCACAGTCTTCGTTAAATCCTGTTATATATAATCAGACCTAAGATTTTGATCTTTAATATAAATAGGGGTATTTAATATTCACATTATGAATTCGAGAAGAATGAAAATAAGTATCGATAAAACATTTTTTGGCCTCTATAAAAATAATCTTTAAGGTAAAATAAATAACAAGCCAACGCAGCTAGCAAACTGTTATTCTGGCTCCCCTGCGAAACAACAGGACGAACTTTGGGACGCATAAGTAAGCCCCCGGCCCCTTAAATATCATCAACGCTAAAACTTTGGTGCCAGAAGAATCCGTCGAGTCAAACTTTGTCGGAACTCTTTTCATATTTAGCACCATTTACATCACCTTTTTTTCCCTCCAGGGCTGATTTATTAGGACCAAGTTGTTTGATGATGACGTGTTTTTGAAATATGGAGGCGGGAAACGGATTCACTTTGTGGGATGGGGACGGGGAGCTGGAAATGGGAAGGATTTAATGGGTAAGGGGGGCTGAGGACCGAGGGATATTGAATGCAAATGAATTAGCACCGAGCAACTGAGGTCCCGAGGGATGGTTTTGAAGCGTGAATAGTGTAGCGGTGGCTGAAAAGACCAGGTGATCATTTATAGTTTAATATAAATCAAAATAATTGGATGATAATTATTGTGGAGTGTCAAGTGATTGAAAAGATCTATCGGTACAGTTGCCAAATATGTTTTGTTGTAGTCTACAATACTAAATATGAATGAAGGATTTTCTTTTATTGACGAAAGTATGCAATGTAATTTTTATTGGTAACTTTAGGCTGATATATTTGGGAATATATTCAGAAAATGTGTTCACACTTGTGCATAATACTCTTAGCTATGAGAGGTTTTATTTCTAACTAAAATGTTAATTAAGCTTGTTTGCTTTATGGATATCCAAGGAGAATAATAGAGTAATTGCATTCCACTAGGTGCAGTGTAGGCGTTATTCAAGGATCGTTGCAGCTTCTCTACGGTTACAAGCTATGATCACTATCAACAGTTCTGCTTCACCTTTTTTTCCTCGCTTTCTTTCTTTCATTATGCTGTCGATCCTCTTTTACTTTTACTTAATAATAGTCTACGGCTGCAGGGTTTTCATCCCTTGCACCTTGGTGGGGAATTTGGACTAAAATTATAAGATCATAAAATCAATACACACTCTTCCCAAGTTGTGGGAACACAAGTAACTAAAAGTAAAGCATAAAATGAATGTGTACCGGGTATAAGAGTAATCCAATTACATAACAATAGGAATAAAAACGCCGTTCGCAAAATGACCAAACCGTAAGTAATAAACACAATTCTAACTACAGTATAAAAAGTGCAAATCAGGTTGAAATTCTTTCCCCTAAATTATTAGAGTAAACATCTTATTCAGGCAAGTTTTCCGCTACAGGTAAATTGCTCAATAATAATTTATCTTGTGCCATGTTTTTTTTTTTCTAATTGGTCTAAAATCATAAATAATTCATATTTCAAAAAAGCGTCGCTTTCACAGCGACTTCACATTTAAGAAAACCATGGCAAACTCACCAATCAGCTATCATGGTTATGATGGGTTGATTTCAAGTCTAAAAACAGATTCCTGAAATCGACAGAAATATGTATGGTAGACCAGTGATAGGCTTAAATCTCTCTTGATAACATAATTTGATAGAGGTCTTTTTAGCACTGTTTCGACTCAGAGGAATAGGTTCGAATCCTTGCCCAGCCATAAGCATTTATCATAAATGAATTGTCAGTGGATATACATTTCCAAAAGGTAGAATTCGATATTAAATGCCATTGTGGTTGACATTTACATGATTAAAGTCACGAATATTAGTAATAAATAGTCATATATATATATATATATATATATATACATATATATGTATACATATATATACACATATATATATATATATATATTTACATATATATATATATATATATATATACATATACATATATAGATTATATATATATATATATATATATATTTATATATATTTATATCTATATATATATACATATATATTTATATATATACATATATATATATATATATATATTTATATATGTGTGTATATATATTTATATTTATATATATATATATATATATATATATAAAATGTATCAGTCGCAAAACTGCAATTGACAATTATTTAAGTATAGAATCTACAGTAATGTGAAAGTCCAGGTACTAAGTACTTTTGTGTATTATGTACACTACTTCAGGGTGCAAAGTATATTAAAATGTAAAATCATATTTATGCCTATAAATGCATATACAATAATAAATACAGCCATTTCCAGTTTCAAGTTCACTGCGGGACAAATGCAGTTTTCATCACTAGGCTGCCCAGTGCGGATAGGCGATGGTGGTAGATTTTCGTGTGATCGCTCACAGCAAACCAACCTAGTATAGCTTTGCTGATCATAGTGATATGCAAACCCTATCACTGCGTTAGGGTATCCTCCCTCAGATACGTATATATGCATATACTGTACATGATTTCAAACCCCTCCTTACGCATATTATATGGTTTCAAAACTATCCTCACTGATATCCCTTCAGTTGAAATGGCTCTTCTGGAGGGTATTTATCCTCGCATGGTGCATGGACTTCACCATGCTGACCAGTTTTTCCAACTTCTTATCTATACACTATGGATTGTATATTTCTATAAATATTGATCATGTTATCATTATTGTTAATCTAGCTTTTAA
>NC_090728.1:100052390-100077390 GCF_036898095.1 Palaemon carinicauda
AATTTTATGATGTTTTATTCAATAAAAGTGTCTTCTGTTTGAATATACTTGCTTGCTTTAAATAGATGTAAAATAAACCTGTCTCCAGCGATATTTATTACCTTATCTCACAAGTGGTTTAGCAAGGGCCTCTAGATATGGAATAAGTTGATTTATCCATATGCAGATCGTCCTATCTTATTGGAAAACTAGGAATAAAGACTTCAGCAACACAACCACAGCTATATTTCCACCTACTATTACCTTCTTGCACGTCTTTCTATTAACATTGCTTGTGAAACCATGGCTTCTTAATATCTGCTCGTGTTTGCGTAAATTTCCTTCTTCCCAGGATGTCATTCAAACCCTTAGCTAAATACACTCTTGCCATCTATATCTCCATATTACCGAAGTCTAAGAAAGAAAACTCTTAGAGGACCGAAGAGGAACCGATTAGTTAACTCTTAGATTTCTTTTTCAGTCTTGCATGGCACCGGTCATTTCGCGCAGTAGCTGGTTTCCATCGATCTCATCATCATCCTTGTCCGTCGTAGATAAATAATGTTATTCCTCCTACGAGTACTTATTTCTTTTATGGGCTCCCTGGGACAAGGGCCTATGTTATGCAGAACAGCATGACAATGTAAATCATCATCACCATCATCATTACCATCATTATCATCAACATCATCATCATATTCATCATCCTCCATATTTCTATTGTTCCTTTAAAGACATTTATATTTGTTTTAATATTTACATCAGCTGGTATCCTACTACTACGTCATTGGCCTACTAGCTTACTTATACGAGAGCTAATGGCAAGGTAAATTAAATTAAGAAATTTTATTTTCGTTTACATTAACTTTACGTTTCCTCGAATTGTATTATTTCGTTATAGTTTTCTTCGGTCACTTGTCTTGCGCTCTCTCTCTATATCAGAACAACGATTTTAGTGTCACTGTTTGCCTTAGTCTGACAAATTTCTACCTCCTATACTCATAAGACTACATATGATGTATTCTTGTCAGATGCTCCTTATACTAATCTACTAATACTGAAAAGTTTCAACTAGTTTATGATGAAACTTCTTCAAATTAGCAAACACGAAAATATGAATTATTTATTCACTTGTGAAAGATTTACATCATGGTTTTGTTGTTTCAGCATCATTCTAATTCTCCTCTAATTCATTCACATCATTCATTCACATCATTAAAAGTACGAAGAGGAATCAAGATAAGTTCATAATAATCGTCAATAATTTCAGTAAGATTAAGTTCTCACTAAAAACAAAGCAAAAATAGTTTAACATGCTGCTTACTTGATTTGCTCTACCAAGATTATTCCTTTTATACATATTTTCGAGAACAAAATTATTGGCTAAAGAGAATTTGAAGAAAATAGATATGATGAAAAAGATATTTTTAGGCTTAAAAGTGTTACACCATGCATATGATAAAGCGTTTTAAGAGGATGGGAAACTTTGAAAATAGCAATAAAAAGCATGTAATTTACAAATAAACACATATATTTATACATATATATATATATATATATATATATATATATATATATATATATATAATATAACAAGGCACTTCCCCCAACTTTGGGGGTAGTCGACATCAAACAAATGAAAAAAGAATAAAAGGGGACCTTTCCTCTCTACGCTCCTCCCAGCCTGACGAGGGACTCAACCGAGTTCGGCTGGTACTGCTAGGGTACCACAGCCCACCCTCCCCCGTTATCCACCACAGATGGAGCTTCATAAGCTGATTCCACTACTGCTGGTACCTCCGCGGTCATCCAAGGCGACCGGAAGAAGCAGCAGGGCCTACCGGAACTGTGTCACAATCGCTCACCATTCATTCCTATTTCTAGCATGCTCTATTGCCTATCTTACATCTATCCTCCTATCACCCAGAACTTTTTTTCACTCCATCTATCCACCCAAACCTTGGCCTTCCTCTTGTAATTCTCTCATCAACTCTTGCAATCATCAGCTTCTTTAGCCGACAGCCATTTTCCATTTTGTCAATATGGCAAAACCACCTGTGCACATTCATATCCACTCTAGCTGCTAAATAGTTTCTTACACCCGTTCTCACCCTCACTACTTCGTTCCTAACCCTATCTACTCGAGATACACCAGCCATACTCCTCAGACACTTCATCTCAAACACATTCAATTTCTGTCTTTCTGTCACTTTCATTCCCCACAACTCTGATCCATACACAGTTGGTACAATCACTTTTTCATACAGAATTCTATTTTTCTTCATGCCTAACCCTGTATTCTTTACCACTCCCTTCACTGCCCCAACACTTCGCATCCTTCATTCACTCTCTGGCATACATCTGCTTCCACTACACCATTTGCTGCAACAACAGACCCCAAGTACTTAAACCGATCTATTTCTTCAAGTAACTCTCCATTCAACATGATAATCAACCTCGTACCACCTTCCCTCCTCGTAAATTTCATAACCTTACTCTTACCCATATTAAATCTCAACTTCCTCCTCTCACAAACCCTTCCAAATTCTGTCACTAATCGGCCAAGCTTCTCTTCTGAGTCTGTAACCAGTACAGTATCATCCACAAACAACAACTGATTTACCTCCCATTCATGATCATTCTCGTCTATCAGTTTCAACCCTCGTTCAAGCACTCGAGCATTCACCTGTATCACCAGTCCATTAACATACAAGTTAAACAACCATGGCGACATCACAAATCCCTGTATCAGCCCCACTCTCACTTGAAACCAATCGATCACTTCATTTCCTATCCTAACACACACTTTACTATCTCCGTAGATACTTTTCACTGCTTGCAACAACCTTCCACTAATTCCATATAACCTCATCACATTCCACATTGCTTCCCTATCAACTCTATCATACGCTTTCTCCAGAACCATAAATGCAACAATCTCCTCCTTACCATTTGCTAAATATTTCTTGCATATCTGCCTAATTGTAAAATTCTGATTGACACAACCCCTACCTCTTCTAAAACCACCATGTACTTCTAAGACTGTATTCTCTGTTTTATCCTTAATCCTATTAATCAGTACTCAACCATACACTTTTCCAACCACACTCAACAAACTAATACCCCTTGAATTACAATACTCATGCACATCTCCCTTACCCTTATATAGTGGTGCAATACACGCATAAACCGAATCTACTGGTACCATTGACAACACAAAACACACATTAAACAATCTCACCAACCATTCAAGAACAGTCACACCCCCTTCCTTTAACTTCTCAGTTCTCACACTATCCATACCAGGTGATTTTCCTACTTTCGTTTCATCTAGTGCTCTCCTCACTTCCTCTCTCATAATCTCTCTATCATTCTCCTCTCCTATCACTGACACCTCAACACCTGCAACAGCAATCATATCTGCCTCCCTATTACCCTTAACATTCAGTAAACTTTCAAAATATTCCGCCCACGTTTTCCTTGTCTCATCTCCTTTTAACAACCTTCCATTTCCATCTTTCACTGTCTCTTCAATTCTCGAACCACCCTTCCTTACTCTCTTCACTTCTTTCCAAAACTTCTTATGCCCTTCATATGAACGACCCAATCCCTGACCCCACCTCAGGTCAGCTGCCATCTTTGCCTCAGTTACCTTGCATTTTACTTCCACATTTTTCTCTCTATATCTTTCATACTTTTCTACACTATTACTCTGCAGCCATTCTTCTAATGTCTTCTTTTTCTCTTCCACTTTTACCTTCACTCCTTCATTCCACCACTCACTACCCTTCCTCATGCTGCCTCCAACAATCTTCTTGCCATACACATCACAAGCAATCCCAACAAAATTTTTTCTTACTAACTTCCACTCCTCCTCCACTTTCTCTCACTTTCATTCTGCCATATGCCATTTTCAACCTTTCTTGATAATGACTTTTTACCTCAGGTTTTATTAACTCATCATCCCTCACTAGCTCCCTTTTACTTCCCCCCCCCCACTCTATACCCCCACTCTTTTGCTACAACTTATTTTCCTTCCACCAAAAAAGGATCAGACATACCAGTAGCCATACCCCTAAACACGTGCATGTCTTTCAATCTTCCAAACATTCTTCTAATTATCAACACATAATCCATCAAAACCCTTTCTTCCACTCTTCCATTTGCCACTCTTATCCATGAATATGATATATATATATATATATATATATATATATATATATATATATATATATATATATATATATATATATATATAACAACAACAGCAACAAATGTAGAGTCTGTAGTCCGTTGCAGGACAAATCTTTCAAACATGTTGTTTTTCATATCTAGGGTTTGCCCAGTTTCATCACCACGCTGGCCTGTGCGGATTGGTGATGGTGGTATATTTTTGTCTGATCGCTCACAGCATGCCAACCTAGTATGGGTGGCCCTGACTAGTATAGCTTTGTTTTTAGGACAGTTTGATACTGGACATTTCGATACCGGACATTTTGATGCCGGACATTTTGCTACTGGACTTTTTGTGACTAGGATTATTCGTTACCGGTCATTTCGATACCACTATATATATATACAGTATATATATATATATATATATATATATATATATATATATATATATATATATATATATATATATGTAAGGGATGAAACCAAATTATAACTATAAGTAAAGAGTTAAAAGTACAAAAAAAAACTATAAAGACTAAAAGGATTTATTTTGTAAAAAAGATAGAACAAGTATAAATAAAAAATGAGAAAAGCAACAATATTATCTAGTTAAAAATGTTTAATGTTATGAGCAATGGCATGAAGATATTGGGTTTTATTTGCAGGGTCATATTGTTCTAGCAATTTTCTTAAACGCTGATTGGCGTCCCTGTATTTTTTTTTTCTTTTTTTGAGGTTACGCTGTCTCCACGATTGAGATGTGCAATTCTTGTTGCACTGAGAGCCTCTTCACGTTTTAAAGTAGTTAGTAGTTACCAAATATTAGGATGCACATTTGTCACGGAGGTTCTTAGTGAATTATGGAATCTTTCAACTTAGTTATTGGTACGTGGCATACCATTTTCAGTGCGTTCATGAACATTCCATAAACGAATAGGGAAGACTGGCTCGACTCTTCGCCATCGTTGGCCACGACCTCTCACTCCTCCAATATAATTTTTCAAAATATGAAAGAAGCTCTTGGGGAAAATCGTCGTCATCAGTTAATTCCTCGAAGCCATCAATAACATCGTCAATGGGAAGGAAAGCAAGTGCGGATAAACATCTCACTTTTAAACTAAAATCATCATCTTGGTGATATTGCTGTTCAAAACTTATTGTTACAACTTGTTTGTAAACATTTTGTGAGAGGTGAAATAGGCAACAGGTAACATCTGAACTAGGAAATATATCTAATAAACTATTGATGGCCGCTTTTTCAAAATCCATCATCACAGTGGCTGGTTCGACATTATGCAAAAGTTCTTATATAGTAGTAAATAGTCTATTGTAAGTATCTTGTGTCTTATTTGGCAGCAAGGTGAACATTCTCGGAACACTAATGTCGTTGTCTTGAATATGTAAAGTGTAGAGTTGATAATAAATAATTTCGTTTTCACCATCACCAACATAGGTGTGTACACGGGGTTTACACAACCTATTTTCGCAATACAATATTGCTTGGAAACATCCTTATTAGTTTTGTGTTTATCATATATATAGTTTACATCATCCACTAATTTCTTTCCATTTTTAGTTGAAGCAATTAGACGAGGCATAGGTGATACAATAATATATATATATATATATATATATATATATATATATATATATATATATATATATATATATATATATATATATATATATATATATATATATATATATATATCCGCAAATGCAGCAGCCGTAGTTGATAGCCAATCGTTAGCAGTAGACTAAGAATGATATATACATACATTTTCAGGTTCCGATCAATGTTTATATAGTTAAAAATAATATTTAGACAACCAATTACAAGACAGTGTGGCAATTATTTAAACAACCAAATACAAGAACTTTATGGCAATTATTTAAACAACCAATTACAAAAACAGTATGGCAATCATTTAAACAACCACTTGCAAGAACAGAATGTCACTTAAAATAAACTCCAATATATTAGCGTACACACATATATATATATATAGTGGTATCGAAATGACCGGTAACGAAAAATCCTAGTCACAAAATGTTCAGTAGCGAAATGTCCGGTATCAAAATATCCGGTATCGAAATGCCCAGTATCAAACTGTCCGGTCACCTATAGCTTTGCTGATCCTGCGATACACAAACCCTTTCACCACTTCAAGGTATCCACATTCAGGAAGGATATAGATATATATATATATATATATATATATATATATATATATATATATATATATATATATATATATATATATATATATATATATATATATATATATATATATATATATATATATATATATATATATAATATAATATATATATATATATATATATATATATATATATATATATATATATATATATATATAGATATAGATATAGATATAGATATTTATATATATATATATATATATATATATATTTATATATATATATATATATATATATATATATATATATATATATATATATATATATATATATATATATATAATTACTGGTTTAACATTAATGCATAATAATAATAGGCCATTAATGTTAGTAAAACAATTACCAAACATTATTGTTGCATAGTATAATTACCTTGAAAATATAAAAAGAATATCTTGAGTACTTAAAAATAATATAAAATCAAAGTAGATTCGATATAATCAGAAATAATAATAAAAGCAACATCATGACTGCACCAACAAAATGTAAGATATTGATAAAAATTTTCATATAAAAATTACTATAAAAAGTAACCAAGTCTCATTGGACATCTGAGACTAAACATTTCAGTAATACTATTGATGAAAACCTGATAAGCATCAATGAAAATAGCAAGATCTAGAATTTCTATTGACTATGAAAATAGAAATCAAAGCCCAAAATTTACCCCTGTTCCTCATTGAATTGTAAATGGAAATAACTTGAATCAGTTTTGCCACAGAAAGATTTACCTTGAATAATTCGTAAATAATATCTGAAGAGGCGCAAATATGAAATGGAGTGATCATCCTATGCCCATGTCCATGCAAATGGCAATATTAAAAGTTCATACAAACCGCACATTTGTATGTATATACTCGTATATATGTATATATTATTATTATTATTATTATTATTATTATTATTATTATTATTATTATTAAATGCTAAGCTACAACCCTAGTTGGAAAAGCAGGATGCTTTTAACAGAACAAGAGGAAGAGAAACTAGATAGAAAAGTGTGCCCAAGTGTACCCTCAAGCAAGAAAACTCTAACCTACTACCTACATATATATGTATATATATATGTATATATATACATATATATATATATATATATATATATATATATATATGTATGTATATATATATACATATATATATACATTGTATACATACATATATATATATATATATATATATATATATATATATATATATATATATATATATATATATATTTATACATATTTCTATATATATATATATATATACATATATATATATATATATATACAATATATATATACACATATATATACATATATATATATATATATATATATATATATATATATATATATATATATATATATATATATATATATATATATATATATATAGGGCGTGTGTGCATGTGTATTAAATTTACAACTATGTGTGTACATATCTGTGTATACATCATCTTTTAGCTATTACGGACTAAGGAAGAGAGAGAGAGAGAGAGAGAGAGAGAGAGAGAGAGAGAGAGAGAGAGAGAGAGAGAGAGAGAGAGGCTGAAGATAAACGTGTAAGCCCAATCCCATCCTCAAGGAATGTATGATAAATATTCCGTCATTTATCCTTCTGCGCCGAGTAATTTATTTATAAAGCACCGTGTGTCACATAGAGCAGTGGTCATGATTTTAGAAGAACTCCTTTGGTTACTTGTACATCTGTATGTGAGAGGCAGACAGAGATATCTTTTTGCTTCAGTATCGTAGTCTCGACGTCTGTACGTGAAGATATTCCATGAAATCCTCTAGAGATATATGTATAAGACAAATGCGAAGCGGTAGATGGGAAGGGTATCTGAACAGAATATTCTCATACATAGAGGTCAACTTTTAGGTATTCCAATTCTTTCTACATGGGATATTGTGGCCACAGATAAATGATAATTCCCTTTGCAGTTTTATAATGCAATAATATGATGTATGAAAATCAAAAAAGTGCTGAGACACTTATTCGACCCGTAAGCTCTCTCTCTCTCTCTCTCTCTCTCTCTCTCTCTCTCTCTCTCTCTCTCTCTCTCTCTCTCTCATGCACGCACACGCATATTTCTTTCTCTGGCTTTCTCTGGTGATGGATGACCAGAAGTGTTTGAAAAGTTAAGTGGCCAACTCACAAGAAAACAACGTTTTCCACGCTAAACTTCTGCATCTCTTTTGTTACAGAAGAAAGTCAGGTTCTCAAAATATATTTTCTTCTCGTATTTCCCAGAGGACTACTTATATTTTAGTTAGTGGAAGCAAAGAGTAAATTGATTCATAACGACGAACTACTATACTACTGTTGCAGTTGTAGCCTATATCACAAGGATCCAGAAAAGAAAGATATGATGATGTGCTCTGGCGGATGGGTTAGCGTTTTAAATACCTTAAGTTTTCCAAACGGTTTGCAAAAGATATTTTTATGGGTTCTTACAGTTATAGTACTTTAATTTTTGCTCCTCCGTGGGTATTTCTATCTATTATGCTATTATTGAATAAAAAGCAATTCCGTTGCTATATACTTTTTCCATAAAGTTAATTTCTCTGCTAGAATTTAAAACTAGGATCCATGAAGAACAAAAACCACACATCTTTGTGATATATGTATAATAAGGAAACAGGAACCTTTGCAACAAGGGAAACGAATGATAATTGTGAGACAGTCACATATCGAAAATAAACTTACTTCATAGACGACCAGCAAGAGATAAATGACTGACTACCGGTCATGCAACACGTTAAATTTGGAAAAAAAAATTCATTTTTTGAAAGTGCCTCATCCCAACATTCAGAAACTCTAAAGCAATGTATTCATTCACTGGCCAGCTCCTTTGTCTACAGGGGGAGGGGGAGTCATATTTTCTCCCAATTATGAGATAATCTATTGTTAGTGAGACTGTCAATAGAAATTCTAAAGGTACTGCTATAGTAACCAAGGAGCTGAGAGACTGTAATGCCACTTACATCCAACCTTCATAGTGTATATATACATATATATACACAGTATGTGTGTGTATGTGTGTATGTGTATATATACATAAATATATACATATATACATATATATATATATGTGTGTGTGTGCGTGTGCATTTTACACACACACACACACATATATATATATATATATATATATATATATATATATATATATATATATATATATATATGTGTGTGTGTGTATATATATATATATATATATATATATGTATGTGTGTGTATATATATATGTATATATATATATATATACACACATATATATATATATATATATATATATATACACACACATATATATATATATATATATGTGTGTGTGTGTAATATATATATATATATATATATATACTATATGTATATATACATGAATATATATATATATATATATATATAGAGAGAGAGAGAGAGAGAGAGAGAGAGAGAGAGAGAGAGAGAGAGAGAGAGAGAGAGTGAAAATCCATCTATGCAAGTGGCTGTTCATAAGGAGAAACATCATTTCAACTAGATGAAATCATTGAAGAAAGAAATCTATCGTCTTAAGAGATAAAAAAGCCGTTTTGGGGTCCAGAAGGCAAGTGGATACGCTTGTGAACATGATGAACAACTAAAACAGAGACGTGAGGCTCCTCCATTAGCTAATCCAAATACTCTCGTCGACTTACCAGCTCTTAAAGAATCTAGCAGAACAACCCTGTTGTTAATGGGGGAATTCATTCTTCCAAACAATCGCGAGAACATTGTAAATAATTTTCTGGTTTCCCTGACCTGCCCATTTAATCATATAAGATAGAATTATTCCAACTAATCGGTAGTATTAATATCTCCACAGGGGGTCCTTGTCATAGTATTCTCTAATCATTTAAGCCCACCATTTTGTCAGATAGGTAAACAACGCTTTTCTTATCCTAATGAATGTCAAGGAAGAATGGGCTTTATTGAAAGTATGCATACAGCATTCTGTAACCAGTTTCACTTCAAAAACCATTGTGCTCTCAATATGTTCATTTACGAGCAAGGTTTGGCTCTATTACAATTATATATATATATATATATATATATATATATATATATATATATATATATATATATATATATATATGTGTGTGTGTGTCTGTCTGCCTGTGTGTGTGTGTATGTGTGTGTGTATGATATATACGGTAGGAGATTTTAGGCAGGCACACGTGTTTTTCAGGATTGTCAAACGCGGAGCACTTCTGGAAGGTTTAAGGAATGATCATTTTATGACACAATAAGACGCATAAAATATCCCTTAGGATTTTAAGCTTCGGGCGTCGCTCGAGAAAGCAATCTTATATGATTTTTTGGGGGGGGTCAATTAATCTGGCAATTAGCAATACGAATATTGATATCAAAATGCAACATACTTAAGGAGACAGTGGTTGAAAAGTTATTCATTTTGATGCCAAACAGATATATAGGGCTAAAGATCATAGACATGCGTTTCGGTTTGAACTGAATAATATATTCCGGGTAATAATTATGATTAAAAAAAAAAAAATGTTAGTAGCACACTTATCCTAAGATTAATTAATTCAATAAATATCATGTGTGAGTTCTATTTTCTAGATTTTGTTTGGAATCTGTGTAATATTTAGAACAAATAATGGTAATATAGCTTATGGGAAGACAAACATTTAGAATATATATATAGCCGCAAGTAACTTGGTAAAAACCAATGTCAGGATTCTGTGAATGGTTCATTTTCAGGAAGGGCATAAGTGTATTCAATCAAAATTTCCTTCTCATACTTTCAGGAATATATTTTTCAGATATGACAAGCTTAAAGGCGTCTATTAATGTCGTCAATATATTCAGTTACAATGATGGCCTTTGGAAAGACGTCTGTATATTTCTACAAGTAGCACGCCACGACAAAATTACCAAATCGGGTGCACCATCGCTCAACGGTATTGCCTTTCAATAGCTTACAGATATAGACAATATGCTATTATATATTACAGGAATGAATTCCATGAAACATCATGGCTGTTCATACGATACTGGATTTTTAGGAGTATGTATTTACAAAAATATGTTTTAAGAATAAAATTGCTTTTAAACACTGGTGTTTTTACGTGTTGCAAAACTAGTTTATTTCCGAATAAACTCGAAAATAAAGACCAGTACTAGAAGAATGTCGTAACTGTAACATTAAAAAGACTAATTGAAAAAAGTAACAAGAAGCTCGTAGATAATAAACTGCATACAGCCTGCAGCGCAAAAAGCTGCAGCATGAGCTTCAGTGAATCGAGAAAAAATGGTGATTAAATCAATCAACTGTCGAATACCTTTGCCAGTAATTTACGTATATTGCCACTAATACCATGGGAAAAATATTATGTTCTTTTACTTCTATTATAACACTCAATCGGTTTCCCTTATACTAAATATGCCTTGAGTGTAAACGAGAGGTTGATTTTTTCAGGCCTTTCGTTAACACAGTAAGTAATAAAACGTTATTAGCAATAACGTTATCTAGTATATGAATTCCCATGAATGAGAGGCCGAACAGAAAGGTAAGAGCAAAATCACACGATTAATGATAATAATAATAATAATAATAATAATAATAATAATAATAATGTATGAGCAAAATTTTCAATAAGTAAATTAAACTTTCCCATCAGTATTTTCTCTCTGCTACTTTAATATTTGGGTAAGTGTCCAAAATCCACTTTTTTGTAATGAAATGACATACATAAAATTAGTTTTTTTTTTTTCTTGAGAGTGAGGTCCAGGCTGAAAGCGTATGTCGTTAGGGAACACCAGGGGTGTAATTATTGTAGGATGCACTGATAGTCATCTGTGCAACGTTTATGTCAAGCTCTGCTGAGTTTGATCATACATGTAGGCAGAGGGAAAGTGAACCGTAACCAGAAAGAAGGATACAATGTAGTACTATATGGCTAGTAAAAGGACTCCATAACTCTCTAGGGGTAGTATCTCAACGGGAGGCTGGTACCCTTACCAATCTACTACCTACTATATATACACATAAATATATTTGTATACACAATAAGGATAAATAATTTGGATAACTTTCTCAGTACAAATGAGGATACCATATCACTCTCAAATTAAGACAATAGAGAAACCGATGAATGAATAAACAAAACGGTCTTCATTTTGAAAATACGAATAAAATCGGATAAAGAATTATAGGAAAAAAATTCATATTATTCAAATTGGATTTTTCGAGAAATATTAGGATCATAATTACGTTATAAACATAATTTCATGACGTTTTATGTACGGGGATAAATGAAGCCATATTACATTGACAGGCATGAACTGAATATCATTATCGTTAGAGTTCTATTTCTTCTCGAAAATCAGGAAAATATCTAAGACAAGAGATATAATTAGATCCCCACTTTTTTCGATGAGAGGAAGAGGGAAGGTAACCCTGGAATTAATGCATAACTCAAGTCCAATAGATATGCACAAAAAAACTGGATAGCTGAACTCAATAGAAGATTGTTAACCATTTTCAATAACACTATAAGAAGTTTCACTTGAATGCACTGATTAAGAACTCCAAAACCCATAGATTTCACGCCAACATTTTTCAATTCGCCAATAACTCTTCAAGAACCAAATATTCTAAGAGATTTATTAATAAACTGGAAAAACAAAAAGCTGTTATGATCGGATAAAACAGAATCAAAATATATAATTGCAGATTGTTTTTGCTATAAACTTCCTTTCAGAGATGACAATTAATGATAACCAGCTTTGTAGATTGGCTACGGGCAACATGCCGAAAACTCGGGGGAACACCGTATTTATATACATTTATTAGCCGCTTCGGGTCAAACCCAGCAGATTAACATTTTTGGAAACTGTCATTTATTGCACTGTGTCCTCATTCATATATGCAGCACGGGCCGTGATTTCCTCTCTGCAAAAATAAGTAAAAAGTAAAATAAATTAATAAATGAAAATGAATTAATAAATGGATCATAACGCATAGCTGCGTTTCCTACTGATATCAGAGCCCGATGCCCATTTAATTATGTAAATTTGGACTGTGTTTCTTTTAATTAAACACACATTTTTCGCACACATGCTCCTGTGCCTCCTGTCTGTTAATGAAAAAGAAAAAAGAAAAAAGGGTATGCCAGCTGAATAAGTCCATTCTATTAATGAAAAAGGAATGCCGAATAAATAAGACTTATTATTTCTGCGGTAAACTGGGAAAGTTGGGATGGGGGAAGGGAAAGGGTTGAAAGAGGTACAGACGACTATTGGAGGCGGGTTATGAAAGGTTGCAATCGAGAGGTTGTGGTTGGGGGGAGGGGGGCGTGCACTTGTATGATGTGGTATTCAGGATGAAGGAAGATGAAAGAACACCTACAATGTGATAGGCTATAATCTAACGTCGATCCCACTGCCAGTTCTTTACTTTTTATACCAAACTAAAATTCATTTCGAAACTGTACAAGGAAGATCCTTCAATATACCTTAATTTCACTAACTAACAAAAGTTCTGGGTTGGTGTATGCTGTGTGTTTTATATTGAAGCTCCTTTCATTAGTGGTATACATGAAGAATCGTGCTGAGCCCCAAGGAAAGCGGCCAACTGGATTCTTAGAGGAAGGAAGTTTATAATAGGGAACTTCAAAGGTAGATAGTAAAAGGAAAGGGCTAGTCAGTGTATTAATATTCACATGCTAAAACGGCTGGTTGAGACTCAAATGACTGTATGATAACAGTCTACTCTACCCTGTAACTCACTGGAACAATAGCTTGAATGTAAACCATAGAAAGGAAAGAGGATATTTAAGAAATAAAACTCCAGGTCATTTCGATCCCTTAGCAAAATCCATCATTTGCCATAACTTAGCTTTAATTTAATTAAGTAAAGTCAACTAACATTACCTAACCCGCCATAGCGGCCGATGTATCATAGTGGCAGGAACTTGAAATGGATTAACTTTCATGAAAGAACAAAGCAATCTTGCAGTAGAGAGGAATTTTTCAATACATGACGATGTAAGATTGGTTATTGGCCAAATAGATTATCTCTGATATAAATCCAGGAAGAGAAAAGTATAGAAGCTGCTCCAAGCAAGGAAAATTAAGACTAATCGAAATTTTTCACAGCCTATTAATAAAGCCCATAACATTTTGGAGCATATTTTACAGATGAAACTCTCAAGCCTCTTGAAGACAAGTTTGAGTCAATCTGAAAAATTATAAGTGTCAAAATGTATTGATCGAATTATATTTCACTTAAAAATAGTAGAAATCTATTCAAACTGAGGCATAGTCAAGGAGCCAAATGCTAAAATGTGCTATTCTGGTGACCCCACCAATAAGATTTAGTTTGACACTTTCTAATGTTATGCATTCATCCCCCGCTCCAATTTTGATTAGCTTACTCATATATCTGGTGCAGTTTCTGCCGATTGATACATTTCTGCTAAAAAAAATACCTTGTTTTTTCAACGACATCCATATGTTTTGCTGTATAATAGAAAATAATAACAATATTACTATTTCATGGACTTTTTTCTATAAAATAAGCTGCGCCAGTTTAGATAAGTAAACCTAAGTAGAACTGAAGCAGAGAAGGATGGCTTAACATCAGAAAGTGACAAACTAAATCTAGTTAGGTAGATGACCAAATTCCTAAACTAAGCCCCTTTTCTGAATTGGCACCTAGACTAACAGTAATAAGCAGAAACTGTTTTCAATACATTAAATCTGACTACTATATCTTACAAGATGCATATCCACGTAAGTTCATAGTCATATCTAATAGAGGAGAAAGGGCAATAATAAATTGAATGAAAGCTGGAGAGGGCTTGGAATGAGGGAAATAATATGAGTGATTAGATCATCAGTAAAAGATTACACAGGAGAAAAGACAAATTACAGACAGACATTGTCTAAGACATAAGCAAGAGTAGGTGAGAAAACAGAACCCATAAAATGTAACAGAGCTGTTGCACCTTCCCGCCAATAAATACGATTTGGCTAGAAAAGAAATTAAGAATAAGTTTACAGAGAGGAATAAAGACATCAACAACAAATAGAGCTAACAAGAATAATCGTGCTAGACTCTTTCACGCGTCTCTGAAATGCGAAGTCTAAATACTTGAGTTGAAGTAGGCAGTACTTTAATGAGGAACCAAGGTTCTTAGGGATAGGCGTTACTAGTGAAAAGTTTTGAGAGAAAAGACATATGTGGAATTTAAAACTAATGTCAAAAAGACAGCAAGGCACAGAGGTTAGTTTGCTCAATAACTCCATGAAAGATGGATAGAATTGAGACCCGTGACAGTTGCCCATATCATCTTTAAATACGGAAAACATAACAGACTTCACTAAAACATAATAATATCATAGGTATTAGTTTAGTAAGGGATAGGTCGGAAGCCACTATGAACATCGTGATTGCTGAGACGCTAATAAACTAAAATAAAGAGTTAAAGTATATGGCCTTTTTGTTAAAGACCCAAAGTACGGCGTCAAAAGGACAAAAATTAAAGAGAAAGATCGACTTGTGTAAGTTGAGAACTTTGCTGACAGAGGACTAAGAAGGGCATGATATCAAAATGTTAGGTTTTATATTATTACATTTCAAGTAGCTTCCTCCTAGAAGTATATTGTGACAACATATCAGAATCGGTACTAAAAGAGATGTAAGGATAATATTACATAGGGGGTGACTTATGGCTTAATAGCTAAAGCTAAATTTCAATAATAAACTAAGATATTGGGTTAGAATTTTGCCCAACAACAGCGTCTTGTAGAAAACGATGATAAATTGGTATTTGTCAGCTAATCAAGATACTGAATTACCAAAGTTTATGTGTAGCTATCTACGTCGGAGAGTTGAAGGTAACAAAAAAAGACAATTCGAGGAACTACCGGGAAATCTCTTAAATGTAATCAGATTAGTTTCAGGTGAAGGAAAAATCAAGTACAGTAGTTGAGCTTTGGCTCATTTACGTTATCCCATTAGTAGGAAAAATACGAAGTGCTTCATTTCCAACTGTTCCGTAAGGATCGAGTCAGTATTGTGTACGTAGCACATTGGGAAGAAAATTGCTTAATGAATGCATCATATCCTTTCAAGATGGATTTTAATTTCCTATTGAAATTACTATTTACAGTTTCTAGGGGATTTCCCAATGTGCCACATTACCGTATATATACGGTCTTATTAAAACTCATAAGATTAATAACCCTGTCAGGCCAATAATCAGTTCAGTTGGTAGTGTTTCTTACAAATTGTCGAAGTGGTTAGTGCAAGTCCTCATGCCTATTGTTGGAAATATATCCCAATCACATATAAAGAATAATACAGATTTTGTTAACAAGTTGCTTAGTGCTCGCATTGATTTTAACTTTAAAATGGTAAGTTTTGATGTAACGTCTTTATTTACGAAGGTTCCAGTTGACGATCTATTGACATTTTCATCCGACGAATTAAGTAAGCATGTTTTACCTTTATCTTATGACAAAATTATTGAATTGATAAAATTATGTGTTAAAGATTGTAAATTTGTTTTTAATGGAAAGTACTACCTACAAAAGTTTGGAATGGCAATGGGTAATCCCTTATCCCCAGTACTCAGTAACCTTTACATGGAATTTTTCGAAGTAAAACTGTTGCCAACGATTTTGTCTAAAGGGGTTCTTTGGTTTCGTTATGTTGACGATATTTTTTGTATTTGGCCTACATATGAGAATCTAAATATTTTTTTGGAAAAGTTAAATAGTGTAGTATACTCCATAAAATTCACTATTGAAGAAGAGAATCATTGTAAATTGCCATTTTTAGATGTTTTAGTGCATAGAAATGATAGAGACTTTGTTTTTGATATTTACAGGAAACCTACTAATGTTTGCTCCCACATTCATTTTTATTCAAATCATCAAACTAGTGTAAAAGTTTCTGTTTTTTCAAGTATGTTTTAAGGGCTTTAAGGATTTGCAGCCCCGAATTTATAGACGCAGAAATTCGTAGAATTAATGACATAGGAATTAAATTAAAATATCCTAAAGTTTTAATTGACAAGTTTCTACAGAAAGCTAGGCATATATTTTATTCCGACAAGAATAGGGAACCTTTTAAGAATGAGAATGTGCTGGCACTTCCATACAATGAAAACTTTGCTTATATAAAAGATTAATGAAAATATTCAAAGTAAATTTAGTTTTTAAAAATTCAGGAACGGTAAAGAATGTCCTAATAAATAATTCTCCAAATCATAATAGTGGCTCTATTTACATAATTCCATGTACTGGTTGTGACAAGAAATATGTGGGTCAAACCGGAAAATTGCTTAACAACCGAATTAAACAACATCGATATGCAGTTAGGACAGGACAAATGTCTAGTGCCTTGTTTGTCCACATGAACGATTTTAACCACTGTATTGACTGGGAAAACTCCTCAGAGATTTTATTTTGTAAAAATCTTTTTAAAAGAAATATTATTCAATCTGCTTTTATTAAATATTTTAATAATCAAATTTTAAATCTCAGTTCTGGTCTTTTTAAACTAGACACTCATCTTGTTAATGAAATTATAAGGAAGTACAATGTAAACATTTAGTTTAACTATTGTTATATTACTAGTATTTTATTTTAAACTACAATTGTTTATTCATTTTTAACGACTGTTTGTTATTTTAGCATATTGATGATGCTTTGCTAGTTTGTGGCTTTTATTTCAGTTTTGGTAGGTTTCTTTAATGTATGATTTTATTTTCTATTTCACTTTGTACCCTGAAGAAGTGTACGTAATACACGAAAGCGCTTGGTACCTGGTCTTTTCCTTTCCTGATTCCTGTGGATTTTACCCGTATATATATATATATATATATATATATATATATATATATATATATATATATATATATATATATATATACATATATATATATATACATATATATATATATATATATATATGTGTATACATACACACACACACATGTATATATATATATATATATATATACTTTATTACCCGACTCGTCATCATGACTTCAATGGTTGAATGATGGAATAACTTCTTAAAATAAAGGCTCTGATGGAGAAAATTTTAAGATTCAAAAATATTTTAATACTCCACAATTAACAAATATTAATCATTGAGAAATTTGAGATACTTTGAAATGAAAAAATTCGAGAAGGATTAAAAATGCATAAATGATTTTCCATAACGTTTCATAGAATATCATGACTGATCTCACAAGCACTCTCTCTCTTTGATGAAGCTTACAATTACATTTTTACAACGGAATTGACGTTGGTTCTCCATGAACTTCATCTCATGTTCAAAGTATATTAAACTATGATCTATGTTGATCTCGGATTCGTTTCTATTTGGAGCGGCGCCTTTCCCAACGCCCTTGACTGTCAAAGCAAGTCTTTCGTCACTTGCATGGACCATATGCCCCTTGTGCAGACCTTTACTAGACTGTCCAACGACTGCTTCTCACTCTCCTTCTAATGGTGTAAGGGTTGCAGCCTCACTTTTTTCTTCAAGTCCTTCATCTCTCTCTCTCTCTCTCTCTCTCTCTCTCTCTCTCTCTCTCTCTCTCTCTCTCTCTCAGCGCGCAAGTCTCTTTGCCATGTCTGAATACAATTGTACCATTCAACATATCTCTGGTAAACTAAATCCCATGCCTTTTCCAAAACCATGCTGGCCATCATACACCTCGTACTAGATAACAATGCTTTGGCAGAAGCCAAATGAAAGGACCACGAGTACCAAACCTATTGAGAATCTTGCATGTCTTTCCATTGGGAACACTCCAACACCACCATCCACTGTGACGTGAGTACTGTAAGGCCACGCCCGTAGATACCTTCCCCCATGTGCCAAGAGGTATTTCAGTTGATCCACGGCCTCTCATACCCTTCGTGTTGATCTACTGCAGAGCTGCTGAAGTCAAATTTTCATATCGCAAGGCATTACTAATGATGCCAATAAATGGGTTCACACCTGTATGTCATGTCAAACTTCATAAGTGCATAGACACACTAATTCGGATGTGGGCAGTTTTCGTCATCCATGGTGTTGTTTTCCCGGCAAGCACGTTGATAAGGTTGGTCCCCTACCCATGTCATAAGGACGCCATTACCTAATCACCATCATTGATCGTTCCATTCGCTGGCCTGAAGCAATCCTCATGGAAGATGCAACATCTAATTCATGTACTGCTGCCTTATTATCCAGGTGGATGGTAAGATTCAGCAACCCAGTGTCTTAATTATGGACACTTGTCGTACCTGATTACAAGACCATTCTACTGCAAGCAGTCAAGGGCGATGAGTAGATGATATAGGTAGTCCTGTCTGGAAGGGGAAACTATTAGTATGATGACATCTATGTAATATATGCAGAAGAGGAGGTCTCCTAAGATGACATCAACGAGAAGTTGAAATGTGGCTCCTGTATTATAAAGGCCAAAGCAGGAGGAATTGAAGCATTTGTGCCAAAGGGAGTGATGATGCTAGTCTTAGGGATGTATTCCGTGTTCATGGGTAACTGATAATACCACTTCAAGAGTTTGAGTGGCGAGAATAATTCAGTGCTGCAAAGGTAGGTGGTATTGTTGGGGAGGGGATAGTGGTCTGGTTCAATCTGCATGTTAAAACGCCTGTAATTCCTAAAAGGGTGTAGGGATCCACCCATCTTTAGATCAATGTGCAAAGTCGATGACCATGGACTTGAGCCCTTTTGACAAAGACCTATTGATTCCATTTTGGCTAATGTGTGTTCAGCAGCTGCCATACGATCCGGTGCCAAATGTCTGAATCTTGCAAGCACTAAGGGTCGCATTGTCATGGTATTGTGATAGATACAGTGCTTAGGGGATTAGTGGGCACCTGGGGTAGTTCTTACCGAAAGGGATTGGAATATAAAGTGAGAAGTTGGGCATAGGCGTCCGTGGGTGCTCTGATGTTGAGAACGAGGTCAGAGGGACCAGCAATAAAGGCGTGGATGAGCAGGAACTGTCGTTAACAAAGTGTCGGTGTGCGAGTCAACCAGGATATGGAAATGGATGAGGATATCTGCACTGATGAAAGGCGGTGTAACATTGAGACGAAGAAATCCCACCGGTACTTGGTGCCCTTAAACGACTGTGTCACTGTTTCATAACCGTTAGTAGGGATAGCAGACAAATATCAGCAGTCTTGGGATGACAGGGTCACACCCTTAAGAGAGAACAAGGCAGTAGGGAACCACAGGAACCACTATCTACCGGAATGAGCACATTAGATCCTGAATCATGCAAAAAGAAGAGATTAGTTAATGGGGAGGCCATGGCCACATATGAAGACCTACTTACATGTTTGTTGACCATTAACATCCGGTAGCACATTTCTTAGCAGTAACCCAAAATCTGGAGTGGCAGTAGCACAACTGAGGGCAAGGGCCATTATCCAGTGGCTGTTGGGGGCATAGGTAGGTGGTGGGTTACTTTATTGCTGCTCAGGCTTTTCTCAAGGGGGCCAACAATGTCCTATAACCTTCACCTCCACTTCAGTCAGTGTTGTGTGGTTGTTCCTTTTGTCAGGAGGGGAACTGTTGATGGAGTTCTTGACGGCGGGGAAGTGGCTGTCTATGAGGGTGTCCTTAATGGTCATGGTATCAATATCAGGAAGGGCAGCTTGCACTGGTTCCGGCAGGTATTGTGTGCAAAGGGCACGAAGTAGGTTCACTTGACTTTAAGAACTGTTTGTAGGAGGCTGAAAGTGGGCAATACTGATAATTTCTCTGAGGTCCACGTCCACCAATGCCTTTGAGCCCCAATGGTTGCTGAGAGAGCTGAAAACTCATGGCTACACAGGCAGCTGGCGACGGTGAATACTGCTCTAGGAGGAATGATTTGAGGAGATCCTACAATATGGGGTGTCTATTTGCTTGCAAAGCCAGTTGGAAATTTTTAGGATGGCATCAGTGAGAACCACATCGAAGACGTAGTTAACATTGCTGTTTGAGCAGGTCCCCTTCCCCAATTTGCGTAAAACTGAATCCCATTGGACTGAAACCAGGCAAACATGTCCATGTTGGTGAAGGGTAGGAGCCTCACTGTGGTAGCGGGTACAGATGAGCCGGGGTATGTTTTGTACATCAACGAAGCAGTAAGCTGCAATACAGGCTGGATGTTCAAGTCACTCCGGTGGTCACCAATTTGATAGGGGTGGAGGAAAAGCTAAAGAAAATGCAGCTCACAACCATCTAGTTTTATCTACAGGCAACACAGGTATTCATAGGCACCCAAGGGGTCACATAATAATGACAATTGCATGTTAACAAACAACGTTTTTTGTCGATAGGTCTGACATTGGCATAAGAAGTAGACTACATAACACTAGAAGGATCATATAGTTTAAATTAGCTTGTTACATTTAACAACGTTTTACGTGGAGTCCAAGGACTGTTGTAGTGTTGTAGCATTGCTTGCTACACGGGCATTGCAGATCATTCCACAATCTACTTATTACTGAAATAACACATGGAGAATGCAGTGTAGTGTTGGGTTTTATAATGGAGAAGGTGAAACTGTTAGAATTAACTGCATACCTAGTACAGCATGTAGGATAGTACAGTCTGGGAAGATATGAATGCAATGGATGGTCACAATTATGAAATATCCTATGCAAACGGATAAGGAACTAACTGAATGACGATGCCAGAGATTGATATCAAGATCAGAAATAATGAATTTGATAGAAAATAAGTTTTTGTTCAACAAATTAAGATCTGAAGACCCCTCGAACAATATTGAAAACAAGGTAGAATGAAAGAATTAGAAAAAATTTTCCAGGATAGATTTATCACCGAAAATCTTACCAGACTTTCTCAGTAAGCCAATTTTGTATGTAATTGAAAAAGCAACAGACTGAATATGTTTTTTAGAAGTAAATTTTCTATCAAGAATCACATAAGATTTTAAAGAATATGTATATAGCTAAATAAACTTTACCAATGCAAAAATGTGGATGTTGTAGAGCCACTGCCCTAAAACCAACTTACAATTATACCTAGATTTTGGCTTGGAATTAACTTCATGGCCCATAATTTGCACCATGCTCTAATTTTAACTAGATCTCTTGTAAGGGATTTAGTAACTCCGGGTCTATATTCAGGGTATTGAACTGAGACAGAGATTAGCATTATCTGCATATGCAACAGGTTTTTTTTTCTAGGTTAAACCACATATCATGCATACATAGTAAGAAAAATAAAGGACCGAGAATCCTACCCTTAAGAACACCAGATACTCTATTCCTATAATCCCTATGGTGTCCATCAGCAATAACTCTTTACGATATATTGCTTTAAAATTCAACAATAATAATAAGAAAAGACCACCTACTACAAAGTGTTTGAGTTTGAAGAGAATGGCATCAGGATTAACTCAGCCAACGGCATAACTAAACTCAAGGCCAATCATGCGAACTTTCTGACTACAATCAAGGATTTTCTGTACAGCATTGGAAATTATAAGAAGGGCTTCACATGCTCCAAGGCCGTTGCGCGCGCCAAACTACAAACTAAGGGAGAAATGATTACCTTCAGCATGCCTACTCAGACGATTTGCCAAATGACGTTCAAAAACTTTAGATAATATGGGAGTTATGGAAATTTGGTAGTAGTCAGCAAGGCTAGAGTTACCACAAATACATTTACCAATGGAGTAACATCAACAACTCTGAAAAGAATGCAAAAATAAGTTCGTTTTCTAATTTGCAGAAAATTAAAGACCGCTTAGGAACTAAGAAATCAGTTGTCTTTATAAAAAGCAAAGGAAAAATATCATTCGGGTCTACACCTCTATAAGCAGCAAAGTCCATTAATACTAATCTAATTTCACGGGACCAAAAAGATAAACTAGATAGATGAGTCTCAGTAAAACAGGAATAAGGAAATCGAATCTCTCATTACTCTACTTACTGTCAAATGCATCGGTCAAAAGGGTTACCTTTTCCTTTGGACAATGAATGAAAGAGCCGTTTGGCTTAAGTAAAGGGAGAACTGTTAAGTCTACACCAAAGAGTGCAGATTTAAGGGTAGCCCACCATTTATGTTCCTGGATTGTACCAGAAAGAGTTTCTTTTTTGGTTGAATTGTATTTCAAGAGACCAAGTACCAATAGCTGCTGACGACTCAAAAGGTAGACCTTTAACTAGCTTCAAATCACCCATCCACAGTTCACAAGGACGGTGATCATGCAGACATTACTAGAAACTATAAGGCTTGGATGGGGTTCAAACTCTTGACACATAGATTTCGAGACAGGGGTGTTTCCATCAGGTTACCACAACATTACTGACAAAACTTGAAAAATTAATTAATTATATATGATAACTTTAAAATAAGAGCTACAGCAATGTTCTGTGGTGTATTCAAAGTCTAAAAGATTTTTTTTACGGTCTGCATATTTTCTTTTAATTACTCTACATTAGTAATATTCGTCAATCGACTTACCCGATATTTTTTATAGTATTTTATGTAAAATTTGGGAGATTTCTCTAATATTGCAGTGCTGTATATGTCCAAAGATACCAAAAGCCGCATTCATTAATCAAGATAGAATGGATAAAATAGGATAAAAGGTTTGGAGACTGGTAACATTGTCAATAATATTTTAAGTGAAAAATTTAATAATTGAAATTGGATAGCAATATTCGGATGGTTTAACTTCAGCTTACCTTGGTAAGCTGATGTTAAACCATCCACTAATATTCACAGATGAAGAATCTCAGTCAGCTTTAAACTTTTAGCCCTTGACGAGTTCCTTATCTCTGAATTGAAAGTAGTTTTGATGATGAAGTAACAGGAATTCTTCTTGAAATTGTAAAAAAACAAAAAACCAAAAAAAGGAAAGGATAAAATCAAGCTTTAGAAATATAGATTTGTACCCAAAAATGTAGTTATTCCTTACAATGTTTACGACCTCAGCCAAAAATTATATATATATATATATATATATATATATATATATATATATATATATACATATGTATATATATATATATATATATATATATATATATATATATATGTGTGTATATATATATATATATATATGTATATATATATATATATATATATATATATATATATATATATGTATATATATATATATATATATATATATATATATATATATATGATATATATATATATATTATATATATCGGTATATAGTATCATATGTATCAAAACCATTAATGAAAATATTTTTCAAGTATTCGGTAATTTCACTTGTCATCATTAGAAACATGTGGATTTGTCGAAGGTCTGAAGAAAGAAATACAATAATAGATGTATGTGAAGAATGACTGAAGAATGTGGGAGTATAGATGGGAAGACAAAGAAAAAAATTATTCATCTTATTGCCATTTTTGTCTAAAGTCGAAAAGCCTTCCCTGCGTACCAGGTAAGTCAGCGATATATTTGCAGATTTACAATGAATATTACAATTAAAGATCTTCCAAAATCAAGTAAAGAAGAGACAACGTTTAATGCAATAAGATTCTTGCCAAAAGGAAAAGATCATAGAACAGAATGTCCAAGGAGTGAAACGTAATGAAATAACTTTATTTGATA
>NC_090728.1:100089890-100104890 GCF_036898095.1 Palaemon carinicauda
TCGAGCCATATCCTTTCGAGGTGACCTAAAACCGGTTTGCAAAAGTGTTTGAGATAAGATTACTCATTGCAGCTCCATTAATTTGTTGAAATCTTTGCATACTATTCCTAAAAGTAACCTTATTCATTTTAACGTTTCTAAGAGATCGATTTTCTTCATAAATCTCATTTACTGTCATTTCGGTTGTTTCATTCAATGAAAAATTTTTGAACAAAATATTACATCTCAACTAAAAATAAAACAGTCACTTGTCTAGTTAACACGCTCCATTTCTTTTCCAGGTCTTACGAGTCCTGAATAAAATATTGGCGCCCTTACTCCTTTTAAACCTAATGAGGAAGTTGTCAGTATGTCTAGCTCTCCAATTATCGACAGAGAAAAGTTTTTGTTGTATTTTGGCATAAGATTTGCCTGCCTGTGTCCAAACCGAAGTTTTATTCTTATTTCCAAACCTTTGAATCTATGGTCAGCAAATTAAAACAGCATACTTGAATGCATGAAAAATATGCAATAGATAACTATGCGGGAGATAAGTAACATTGCATAAAAATATTACATCAAATTCTTTAAAAAAATATTAAAATACCAAGAAATCTAGGTAAAAATAGTCATCATCATAAGTGAACCGTACAAAGGACACATTGATGTTATAAAAAATAAAAAAGAGTATGTTCAGAAAATCATAGAAATAATAGACGATAATGCAAGATTTAAGAAAGTTCAGGACACTGGGTGTAGATAAAATAAGCAGATTACTGGCTACCTTTAAAAAACATGAGCCCATTTCAGAAAATTAAATCCAGAGTAACTTAGATACGTTTAAATCCAGGACTGTTTACATAATTATTTGGCAAGCAAAGGTTTTCAATCTGGATAAGTTGAAATTACTCCTGAATGTATTTATGTATAGATATTGGCTCTGCTATTCTTCTCATCTAGCGTTGATTACTGTTTGTATTTAAAATATTTTTGTACCCATGGTTGGGGTAGGACTACCAAGTAAGGTGTACTGTACTGTACTGGTGCACCATTAGAAAAGAATCATTTCAGCTCCTCTAACAACAACCGGAAATACGGAAATATTTTTTTTTCCACCCAAAGTGGATAGCGGCTGATTGGTGCTTAACTATTTTCAACATTATTTCCAGATATCGAAGTTCAATTTGCGATTTTCATTTCAACCCTGAATTGTTAGAGCCTTTTCTCATCCAAGTTTTTTTTTTTCTTTCTTTTTTTTTAGAGTGCCGTATATCCCAGTTCATGCAATTTTCTTCTACATCCACCCCCCCCCCCCTTTTTTTGTGCCATCCGTATCTTCTCTCCCATGCTGTGATCAAAATGTAGAACACATTCATAATTTCCGTCCCTTAGCTTTTTATAGTGTGTTACAGCCAGCTGTTCCACAACGTAGATTAGGTAAAATCTACTATAATGTCTTAATCCCGTAATATACGATCTTGCAAAGAAACAAGCAAAACAGTAACAGCGAAAGAAAATAATAGCCAGCAAACATTGATACTAACTACATTTAAGAATAAATATAAATATTTACAATATTTTTCAAGATTCACAAAAAATCCTCATAGTTCACCAATTCATTAATAATTCACCAAAAATTTATTCACTAAAAATTGTACAGTGATGTAAATATTAGCTTTATAAGTCTTTCTAAAGTGAGAGACAGATGATGATAAAACTCATCTCCAAATTTTAAAGGATTTTCCAGGTCGTAGTTTCAGATATAAAAGATAATAAACAGGAACACAACTTCTGATGATATTGGCTCTTCCGAGAAATCCTTAACCGCTTCCAAAAACTGTCTCCAGAGGAGCAATGTTCACTTTAAGAAAAAACGAAGCAAGTCTCTCCTGAAACACTCATTGACTCCTCTATTCACTTTTCTATAAAAGTTCCGATCGTCTAGTTGCTTACTAAGCAAATAGAAATGTAACATTTGCCAAGCAAGTATAGTATATTTCACATCTCCTTCCCCATGCAACATGAACTGGCTCATATTTTTTTTTCTTTTCTTTAGAAATGTATAGCTGATAGATTTACAAGAAATCATTCTGAAGTGGTATATGCAAAAATTGTGAATAACATCATGTGGGCATTAATTTCCAAACCAAATTCCAGGTCATGTGGTTTAGATACCAAATTAATCATTTTGAAGTGATGCATACAAAAACATGACTTACGTCCTGTGGACATATATCTATGGTGCCCCCAGGTGAAATTTCAGGTCATTCGGTTATAGTACCAGGGCACAGGAGACCAAAATATACCTTTTGTAAGAAAAGGGCAAAAAGAAACTCAATAAAATTATTTTAAAGGTATGCATAGAAAAATAAATCCCACTTAGGTTTTTGCCCACTCAACCCTTGTGCCAAATTTCAGGTCATTTGGCCCAGAAATGACTGATATGAATTGATTTAAAGATTTGACAGCAGGAGGAGAAGAAACATCAGGAATAGCAATATATTTCCCTCCCATGGAGTGAAATATAATAGGTAACAATGGAGACGTCAAAGGTTAAGAGAAATATTCAGAACCTTTTGATCTAGAATACGACATCTTCGAGTTACAAATCATTACAATGTTTTTATCTGTACATTAACATTTATTATGTGAAAATAACCTTCATCAAAAGTCTTATAATATAAAGTATATAAATCTAATCTACATATAACATGGTGTTGGCAACCTTATTACGAATAAGCAATTTTATGATGCTTTTCCTTTGCATTTCATTTACATTTTTCGATGTGTACGTAGAAAATTTTCCTAATTCTATGGCATCAGCTTTAAAACAGGGAAATTTCGTTTTAGGAAACGATTTCTCGTGCAGTTCATCTGTAATTCAATATTTTAAGAGTAGCCTATTGTCGTGACAATCATGGAAATAAATGTACTTTTCATAGTTACGAAAAGTAAACGAAAAAAAAAAAAAATAGAAATACATATGCGCTCTTACGTAACCTTGTTTCGAAACCTTCTGATATATTTTTCTTTCATACACATCCAGAGACCGCAGCTCTTGGTCTACATTTAGAAATTCTTTTGGTGTTGCTCCAAAATCTACATCTAACAGCGTAAACACTTCTCTCGCACATCTTTTCTTCCAAATTAAACGAAGACTTACGATATGGGTTATGGAAAGTAATGAAGTTTCACTATAATCTATAAAGATTGGCAAGGATAGGAAATTAGATTCGGGATAGGTACCCTCTGTTGGGCTCAACCCTATGTTTACAAGCTTTTATTAGCCCGTTGAGTATCGAACCTAATAGATATAGTTTTTTTTTTTTTTTTTTTTTTTTAAATCATAATTTCTTCCACTGTGTAATCATTCATATACATTATATGAAATACGATATCTTTTCGGAAAGTGTAACATGGAAAAGAAAAATAAATGGGTTATAAAACTCAGCGTCGTTTATGTCAGTACTGGTATATACGACCTCCAAAAATGACAGCTAAATGTTTAGATAGATATGCTCATACATCCATACGCACCCCTCTCTCACCAGGGTATGACTACCCTTTCCCTACTACCCAATGGAAGAGAAGAGCTGTGCGTGACTGGATATATATATATATATATATATATATATATATATATATATATATATATATATATATATATATGTATATATATATATATATATATATATATATATATACAGATATATATATATATATATGTATATATATATATATATATATATATATATATATATATATATATTTAAATATATATATATATATATATATATATATTTAAATATATATATATATATATATATATATATATGTATATATATATATATATGTATGTATGTATATATATATACACACATATATATATATATATATATAGAGAGAGAGAGAGAGAGAGAGAGAGAGAGAGAGAGAGAGAGAGAGAGAGAGAGAGATAGAGAGAGCCTGACACTTGTTCTTAATCATATAGGGGAGATTCTCATTTTTGAATAGGTTTCTATGGAAGAAATTACAAAAAAAAAATAGGCAGGAAACAATAACCCGCAAGTCGCATGAGTCCCGTCTGTTAATAAGAACGGTATGACGGAAAAATAAAACATTCTTATTCTGAAGTGTAAACTTGACTCCTAGAAAAGGAAAATCAAGGAGATAAGAGAAAGACAGTTAAAAGGAAAGATTAGCAGGATGCCAATACGAGGGGAGACAGAGGGAGAAAGGATGCCTGTCATTTTAATTGTTTGATTCAACAATAAGTTTGATACTGTATAAACCATGCAGAAACTAAAATAAAAGCTGCATTTACTATAATGAAAACTCTTGATCTTACGACTATGAGATATTCGCCGAGAGACTGAAGCATTAGGTATGAACGTCACAGACTTTAACAAAATTAATTCAATGATTGAGTCTCGATTTCTTTACTTCAGTAATACTTAACGTACTGTAGCCATCTGGTACTTGCTTGTGCTTGGCTTGAAGATATAGCCTACATTATATCTAATGTAATTGATTTTAGTTTATTAAATTTCAGAAATTATTCTAATATATACTTAAAACCTAGAAATAACAATGTATTTCTCTTCCATTCAAATTCAAGTGTAGGAAAATTTTTTCATAAAATGAAACAAAGTAGAATTCGAGAATACTCTTGCCTTCGAATAATCTTTTGTATATCAGTGAAGTATTTTTTTGCGCTGGGATTGAATTCAGTACTTTGTGAAAGATTAGTCTCATTGGTTTAGAATCAAAAAGAAAATATAACACTGGTGTTCAAACCTACAAAAAGATAGATTATAAACTATAACAATGAAGAACTAAGTACTTACAAAATAAAGATATGAAATATCTGAATCTTTAAAATTTGTCCGAAATAATCGTTCGTAAAAATATTCTTGTCTTCATTTGAATGATGCTGTTTATTTAGTTTGAATTTACTCACTTCGAAAATAACATTTCTATTTATTTAGAATCGTCAAAAATAGAGCAACATGGAAGAAAACTGAGTATTTAAAAAACATCAAAGATAATTCTCAGACACATCCAGATTCGATTATAAGATTTTGATTATTGCAGATACATAACAAATATGCATACAAAATGAAGTTAGTGAGATGCTTGAAGGAGAAAAACACGCAAGGGCTTTACAAATGTACAGCCTTTCTATTCATATATAACAATCTAAAAATATTCTTCCCTAAATACTGTTTTTTTTTTTTTTTTTTTTTTCAATTCTGAGAGAACTAAATATATGAAATAGACAACAATAATGTAGGAACTGAGAGCATAGGATACTATTTTAATAACATGACTCCCCGGCAACGTGTTTGCCACAAACCTGTTCTCTCGCGTTGTTGACACGATCGCTACACGGCAGCAACATTTCTGATATTAGAATCAAAGGTTCACCTCGGTACCGCGGTGGTGGTAGATATTGCCTCTTCAGATACTACAGGGTCGGACGCTCATAGAATTACACAGGTTCATTGTCCTTAATACAAACACCTAGTTACGAAAAGAGACACTGTCAAAAGTAATCGGATTCTACACAAATACATAATAGTTTGCATAAGAAGAATATTAAATCGGATTGAGGGTAAGCAACTGTGAAAGTATAAACTTATACATCCTCTATTTCATACCCTAACTAATATCTAAATCTCATAAATGAGACAAATATGCGAGATTTGAGGAAATAGTGGATATTCAAACATGTAAGATAAAGAAATAGACGTGGCCGGGTCATATAATGAGAATGACAGATAATAGAAGAATAAGAAAAATAAGAGATTGGGTCTCTAGACATTGCAATGGATGCAGGTGAAGGAAGAGAGGACAAGACGGTGGATTGAGGAGCTAAGAAAATTTCCGGGTGTGGACTGGCATAGTAAGCCCATACACAGACACGAGTAGAGGGCCCGTTCTGAGGCCTTTGATCCTGTAATAAACAGGCTACAGCTGATGGTAATGACATATATATGTATTATGTATATATATATATATATATATATATATATATATATATATATATATATATATATATATATATATACCCATACATATGTATATCTATATATATATCCATATATATATATATATATATATATATATATATATATATATATGTATATATATATATATATATATATATATATATATATATATATATATATATATATATATACATATATATATATATATATATGTATATATATATGTATAATATATATATATATATATATATATATATATATATATATATATATATATATATTATACTATGGTCCCGGGACTGGGAACCAAAATCTAACATTATATATATTACGGCTGGCAAGCTACACAACCTCTCGAGTTCCAAACTCGCCTGTTTGTTTTTACAATAAATCTGTTAAACTTGAAGAATATTAATACCCAAACTCTGAAACGATTATATAACTCCCAGACAGCAATATATAAAAACACTGAATATCCAAAGGTCTCTTAAGTACACTCAAAACAAAACTGTGTAATTTTATTATTACGATATATTCAAACAACTTACTTCGATTCATTAACATGATACGAATGAGTATGAAATAAGCTCTGGTGATTGAAATATTAAACTCTTTACAAAAATAAATATATTCTATAAAAATTACAACAGTTTGAAAGAATTTACATAAAAAAAATCACTCGAAATATTAAGTGTGAACAAAAGTTTGATAAAGACAAAAAATGTTACGCTCTGAAAATTATGTTATCACTTGACTCGAAATATTAAATCTGTATAAAAACCTTAGACTAAGAAATAAATTCTTATGGAAATTATACAATCACTTGTTTCACTTGAAATTGAATTTTACTCAATTAATTAGTCTTGACACTTATTAAAGAAATTACATAAAGTAACTCATAAACTTATGTATTTACTTCACGCGAAGTTAACCAGGTAACGTTACAAATTTACTATACATTTCTGACTTGCACAGAGGCAGTTACAAAAATTTACACAACACCAAAACTCACCAAAACATCATATACACGATATACGATATACGCTGGGGCACAAATCTTTTAAGAGAGGACACACTATAGGCACATGGAGAGAGAGAGAGAGAGAGAGAGAGAGAGAGAGAGAGAGAGAGAGAGAGAGAGAGAGATTAACTTTGGCTCTTTCAAAGGACAGCTATTTCTCTTCTGCTGCTATGCAGCCTCAGGGCACCTATATATGAATTTAGTAACTTCCAGATTATTCTAGGTCTGACATCTGGAAGCTTGGGGGTTGGCCTAAGGGCATAGGGTTGCCAATGATTATTTTTCGGACGCGTACCAATACAACAGCGAGATGACTCTCAGCTAGCTTCGCCCACCTTTGTCCTCGAAATAAAAAAACAATAAAATCCAACACTAGGGTTTTCGAGAGCCTTCCAAAGACGAGAATCTGCAGCTGAAGACCAGACAGGAGAACAATAGTCGAAACAAGGTAGAATGAAAGAATTCAAAAACCTCTTCAGAATAGATTGATCACCGGAAATCTTAAAAGACTTTCTCAATAAGCCAATTTTTGTGTAATTGAAGAAGACACAGACCTAATGTGTTTCCCAAAAGTAAATTTGCTGTCGAGAATCACACCTAACGTTTTAAAAGAGTCATGCAAAGCTAAAGAAACATTATCAATGCTGGGATCCGCATGTTGAGGAGTCACTGCCCTTCACCTACTTAAAATCATACTTTGAGTTTTGTTAGGATTCAAAGAGAGAGAGAGAGAGAGAGAGAGAGAGAGAGAGAGAGAGAGAGAGAGAGAGAGAGTGTACCGGTCATAATCATACATTTCACTAAACTATTCTCTTACATTCCTTCCACACGGGTGACTATCACATAATAAATTGTTACTACTTTTATAAATGTCCACATATTTTGCCCTACCAGTTATGCAAACAGTTGATCTGAAAAGCTTCAACAATTTACCTTTCATTTCCAGTTGACATTCATGTTTTACCTCAATATAGGAGAGGGAAGTAGTTAGTTACCAGCATTGAAGATAATAGAACGTTAATTTGAGAAATGTGTAAATGCAGTTTATTCCTGAACAAATGACCCCAAAAAGTATATGAGCAGGTGGAAAAATTATGTCGGATATGTATGAAGTTGGGCAATTGCTTTATGCATTCCCAACTTGGCTTCCTTAGACAATTCAAGTATTTTACTAAACTTTTGCACCTGTCGTGCTGAATCTGCGGTATCTCGCCCCTTTTCTTAACAACCCAGTTACTCCCTTGCATAAGAACATTTAATTGCTTTCAATAACCTGTATTTTATCCATATATTCTTACCGGTTTCTTTATTGCCGCTGTATCAATTCAAACATAATGTTTCATTAGGTCCACAACAGCTAAATACAGCATTTATCATATACTTCAAAACAGTTAACTCAATAGTTTCTGAATAAACCTCTGGTAAACACATTTTACCGTTCTATAAAATCTAATCATTCCGTATTTACTTCTTAGTTCCTTTAGCCTTGGGCCCCAGTTCGTCAATTCCCATCCCTTAATGCTCGTATTTTGTTACTATTCAACTCACCTGTCTTGATTATGTTTACAGCAACATTTTCATACTTTCTTCTCAAACATACATCTTAACTTTTGCTTTCAGCCATTCCTCAATTCACCGTTATACCAAGTTACTCTTTCCTCTACGCTGCATTAGCTCCTTTGTTTCCCTTTTCTGTTTCAGAAAGTATACTTATCAATATTATTTTATGAAAACTACATAAAGCCAATTATCAAGCCTCTTTCCAAACAGATTCCCAAACAATTCCCTCTATTTTGAATTGCTCTACCATCTACTTAAAATCTTTCTCTTACACTTACAGACCTACGTTTATAAGTGTCATTTAGCAACCATCATTTGCGGTTCTACAAATTTGACCGGGCTCAGCAAAGACTATATACTGAAGGAAGATAGGAAGGCTCAAAATAGAATGTTAATACGCTAGTTGGCAACTCCAAAGTGAACACAATAGTTGGTTGCTCCGATTTCAGATGGCGTTGTAGGTATACATCGTTTGTCGTCTGTTTGTTTATATTCAGAATTTAACAGTTGACTCAAGCGAAATCATGGCGCCGACAGTAAAGAAGTCACATAAGTGTGTTGTGTACCATAAACAAAAAGAAACCGATCCTCAATTGGTATTTCACAGGTTCCCTAAGGACAAAGAACGGTAAGTACAAACAGTATAATACATGCAGTATGTGCTGCTAATGAGTAAGCCCCACTGATATTGGATGTAAGATTAAGGCAAGGCATCCACAGTAAATCTCTTTGGTTTTTCATTTTTTGTTGGCTTCTATGCCACCTTATTTCTATTTCCAACCCCATTTTGATTATTTTTGTGTGTGATACAATTTTATGTTATTTTGATCCTTTTGATTGTACATTTATACATGTATTAGTTTATAATACTAAACTATACATGAGTGCATCATGCTTTTGCATCTCAATAAAAAATAAAATACAATTGTATTTTTATACACCTAATATCTCTCCATCTTACAGTGGCCTACAAACTGTAATTAAATGTATGCCTACACATAAGCATTTGTGGCTAAGTTTAACAAATCAGATATACAGTATGTTTTAATTTATTCGAATGTGGTATTGTATAGAACATTTAAAAATGGTTGTAATATACTGTACAATACTTAAATTTGCAAGAAAATTAACTAAATTATAAGAGATATATAATAGCTATTGAATTTCTGAAAAATAGACTGAGAAACATAATTTGCATTTTAGTTACCTAAAATTTAAGAATATCATGAATATATGATTAAATTTGCTGACATAATAATGCAAATTATGAACAAATATGTCGCAAAATTTACAATCGAATTCCATCCTATATACCCGTAAGCATTACCGCTCTGAATGTTTGGTTGCTCGCTCAACAGATGGAGCCATTCGTTTCGCATGGGAGTATCTGGCATCTTTTCATAGCACACTCATTTGTGTGTTAAAAGCCTGAGCCTTCCTATCTTCCTTCAGTATATAGTCTTTGGGGCTCAGATTGGGGCTTTCCCAAGAAAAAAAAAATCTGTCTCGCCTCATTTTCTTTTTTCAAATCCTGAACCATATAAACTCACAATCGGTCTTCAAATTCTGACATCCATACACTTTTACATATCACAGTCATCCTGACATCAAAAGAGCTATTCTGTTCCTAACCTTTGACTTTTCAGTTTGTATAAGCACAGACACCTTTTGTATGCGTCTTTCCCAATCACGTTGCCTTTTTTTCTTACGGGCTGGCAATGCAAGAACCCGTGCTTTACATAAGTTAAGGCATTTTAAAACCAAACAACCAAGCCTTTTCCCTTTAGTTTCACTAAGTACTTGCATTTGTTGTATATCAGTATTAATTTCGAAAACTTCATTCACATATTTCTGAGAGATTATTGAAGGGTACAATATTCCTGTATTGTAAATATATATATATATATATATATATATATATATATATATGTGTGTGTGTGTGTGTGTGAGCGTGTGTGTGTGTTTCTGTATATATACATATATATATATATATACATATATATATATATATATATATATATATATATATATATATGTGTGTGTGTGTATATATATATATATATATATATATATATATATATAAATATATATATGTGTGTGTCTGTGTGTCTGTATATATATATATATATATATATATATATATATATATGTGTGTGTCTGTGTGTCTGTATATATATATATATATATATATATATATATATATGTGTGTGTGTGTGTGTGTCTGTGTGTCTGTATATATATATATATATATATATATATATATATATATATATATATATATATATATATACTGTATATATATACATATATATATATATATATATATATATATATATATATATTTACACATATATATACATATATATATACATATATATATATACATATATATATATGTATATATATATATATATATATATATATATATATATATATATATACAATCATCAAATCTGATACGCTAATGTCAATAAACAGCAAGGAGTCTATTATATTCATAATTAAAAGTGCCTGGTTTACCTGATCATATTTCTTTTCATTGGATATTCTGCTCAAAATATTAACAATATTTCTCCTGGAAAAGTAATGTCTGAGTAGAAAAGTAATCTGACATGTGGAGGACATGATGAATATAACTGAGAATTTTGAAGTTCCCATTAATCTATTCTGAGCCACCATAAGATTCTGATTAATTTTCCATTGATCCATGACCAATCAAACCAAGCCGAATGTCAGAAAAGTTTAATGACGTCGTGAGTCATCTTTAAAATCTATTAGTTTCCCCTTACTTGACATCGCTTCAAATATCCCATGCTAACCCTAAATACGGGGTGTGCAAACTTGATTGCATTAACTCATGGACGAATTAAATATAAAAGAGATTGTTTCAAGCAATATATATATATATATATATATATATATATATATATATATATATATATATATATATATATATATATATATGTGTGTGTGTGTGTGTGTGAGTGAGTGTGTATAGATAACTAGCTATATAGATAGCTAGACAGATAGATAGATAAATAGATAGATTACACGAACGTTTATCTATAACAGCGAAAAGAAATAAGGTAGTCCTATATGAAAGTAGATCGGCACTTCTGCATGTTGCATTATGTATATCCATAAAATTTACAGTCTACAGGAAGCAGAATAGAAAGCAACATCAGTCTGGAAGGTAGAGCAAATCAATAATTCCTCTTATAATTTAACTATAAAAGAAACCCTTTCTGGTACAACCCAGGAACATAAATGGTGGTCTACCCTTAAATCTGTACTCTTTGGTGTATATGCAACTGTTCCTCCTTTACTTAAACCAGATGGCTAAGTCACTCACTGTCCAAAGGAAAAGGCAACCCTTCTGGCTGATGTTTTTGAGTAAACAGAGTAATGAGAATCTTGATTTTCTCATTCTTGTTTTCCCAAGGCTAAACTAAGTAGTTTAGCTTTTCGATGTCGAGAAATTAAAGCTCTGTTGATGAACCATAAAGCTTATGGAGGTGTAGACCCAACTGTTATTTAACTTCTGTTTTTTATAAAGACTAGATTTCTTAGCTCCATTTTGAGCAAGTTAGCAAGAAGAGGAGCTTTTAGCACTTATTGGAGAATGGGTAATGTTACTCCACTGATTATCGCCCATTTTCCATAACTCCTATATTACCTAAAGTTTTTTAACGTCTTTTGGCAAAACGTCTTAATAGTTTGGCTGAAGGTAATCATCTGTTCCATAGTTTGCTGTTTGGTTTTTGTAAAGGTCTTGGAGCATGTGATACCCTTTTTACAATGTCCAATGCTGTACAGAAATCCCTTGATTGTGGTCAGGAAGTTCATATGAATGGCCTTAATTTTAGTGTTGACTTTGACCGTATTAATTATGATGCCTTTTTTTTTTTTAAACTCAAGCAGGTGGGAGTGGGTTGGTCGTTTCTTAACATCATTATTGAATTTTTAAGTAATACATCGTAAAGTGTTGTTGATGGGCACCATAGTGAGTATAGGAATGTGATAGCTGGTGATCCTCAGGGTAGTATTCTTGGCCATTAACTTTCATACTATATATACATGATATGTGGTTTGGTCTAGAAAACAAGCTTATTGCATATACAGATGATGTTACACTCTTTGCATCTATTCCATCTCCTGAATGTAGATCTGGGATGGCTGAATCTCTTAATAGAGATCTAGCTAAAATTAGTGCATGGTGCAAATTATGGGACATGAAGTTGAATCCTAACAAAATTCAAAGTATGGTTCCTCAACATCCGGATCTCAGCATTGATAATGTTTCTTTAAATTTGTATGGCTCTTTTAAAAATTTAGGTGTGATTCTCGACAAAAAATCAACTTTTGAGAAACACATCGGGTCTGTGTTTTCTTCAATTTCACAAAAGAAAAAAAATGGGCTTATTGATAAAGTATTTTAAGATTTTCGGTGATCAATCTATTCTGAGGAAGTGTTTTAATTCTTTCATTCTACCTTGTTTCGAGTAGTGCTCTCCTGTCTGGTCTTTAGCTACTCATTCTCATCTTAATTTATCTATTAAATCTATTATTCCTGATCAAGATTTTAATCTCTGAAACGTCGTTCAAATAGTTCGTTATGCATGTTGCATAATTTTTTTCATAATTTTGACCATCCTTTACATTCAGTTCTTCACGGAGAATTCCCTTTTGTTCTTAATACTAGGCCTTCTCCATCATGAGGCTCAATACTACACAGTATTTTAGAAGTTGTGGAATGATCTTCCTATTCGGGTAGTTGAATGGGTAGACCTTCAAAAGTTCAAACTTGCAGAATTTTTTTTTCTTTATGATGAACAGGCTGACTTAAGTGTTTTAATAGTTTATATATGAAATATCTGTTTTGAAGTTGTTATTGTTTTTAAAATATTTCATTTCCATTGTTCATTACTTCCTATATCGTTTATTTATTTCCTTATTTCCTTTCCTTACTGGGCTATTTTTCCCAGTTGGAGCCCTTGGGCTTAAGGCATCTTACTTTCCCAACTAGGGTTGTAGCTAATAATAATAATAATAATAATAATAATAATAATAATAATAATAATACTCAGATTTAATGAACGGTGTGGGGAATACTTCCCTCTCTATAGCTCTCCCATATATCCAGCAGAACCTTTTCTTAATTTCACAGCTCTCAAGGTTTAAATACTTACAGTATTTTAAATAACTGCATGACTTCTCTATCTTGATGTTTCACATTTTGTTACTTACCATAAAAGCTATTTTTGATAACATTTACATAATCTAATTTATTCAACCGTCACATGAAATTCAACCACAAAAACTTCTAGACTGGCTGAAAATTTATTCAACAAGTAATTCTGTTTTTTTTTTTTCTTTTAAATTACAATATTTATGTTAAATTAAGACCACGAGAACGCATTAATCAATAACGCTCATATTACTCAAATTAAAATCTTAGATGAAAACTTTTTGTTTTACTGGGGAAGAAGGTTTGAAACAACTACCCACAACGACGCTCCATTCACAACACTCCCATCAAGGCCGACTTCTGGGTTTACAAAAGTCTGGCCTAAGATCTGATCATGGTCTAGCCCGTGGTATAGAGCTCAGTCTAGACCTTTAATTTTTAATGCGGATTTTTGGAAACCATTTGGCAATCTTGGACATCTTGGGTCGCAATAAGATAGGATTCAATGGAACCAACGAACGTTAAATGAGATACAAATATAAAAAGACCGGTTGCTCTCATCACTAATCATGTTTTCCCCTTCTGGTGCAACTACAGTCTGTTGTAAATTAATTGGAAGATGATGCCGCATTGATAATGTCACTTTGAAGAATGTGATAGCAATCGGTATAATTTCCATGTATATCGTTGTCAGATATCATTGTTTTTCTTACATAAAATTCCGGTACACATATAGATGCTAGTGGAGTGACAGATACGGCATCTTCTAATTGCTAATTCTCCAGAAGTCAACCCTGTAGCTCTGCCTTCTTTGTCCTAGTAAGTTGGAGTGCTGGTATGGGCATGGAAGAAGGTTGGGTCAAGCTGGGTATCATTCGTAGTGTAACCAACCACTTGGGTTTACAAAGAGTTCTTAAACCTTTTTTAATCATTCGGGATACTTCCTGTGACGATTGACCGTGACATGAGTGTAGTCAAACATCTTAACTTAAATAAATTTATTCCATAAGACTGTAATGAGACGAAAAATTCATGAACAGTGACTCAAAAGAGTTTATGGAAAATTGAAAAAGAGACTCAATCAGAGGGCAAACATCATCTCTTCTTGACAGCAAGATAGGACAGTGACTCTCAATTTCCAAAACATCCATATCATCTAAAGTTTGTGAACGTCTTTTGGCAATATTTCGAAATAGGAATGCTGAAAGTAAAAGTATGTTCCCTAGTTTGTAATTTGGATA
>NC_090728.1:100109890-100119890 GCF_036898095.1 Palaemon carinicauda
TGACGTTTGTTTTCTCCCCTTCCTTTTGTTTAAAACAAATCCTTCCCGTATGATGTTTTCAAAGTTCTAAATACGAATATATGTAAGTATCGACAGTATATATATATATATATATATATATATATATATATATATATATACATATATATATATATATATATATATATATATATTTATATATATATATATATATATATATATATATATATATATATATATATATATACATATATACATACACACACACATATATATATATATATATATATATATATATATATACATATATATATATATGTGTGTGTGTATATACATATATATATATATATATATATATATATATATATATATATATATATATATATACATATATATACACATATATATATATATATATATATATATATATATATATATATGTATATATATGTATGTATATATATATAAATATATATATATATATATATATATATATATATATATATATATATATATACATACATATATATATATATATATATATATATATATATATATATATATATATATATATATATATATATATATATGTATATGGTTGAATGATTGTCCTGTGGATTTTAAGCCTTTTTTGTACCGTCGATATGTAGACGATACATTTTTACTTTTCAAAAATTTAGATCATATAAGCCAGTTTTTAGATTATTTAAATACAAAGCATCGTAACATAAGATTTACGAAAGAAAAGGAACAGGATGATTCTTTGCCTTTTCTCGATGTCTTGGTCTCTCGGAAACATAATACCTTTGAGACCTCAGTATTTCGAAAAAAACACTTTTACAGGACTAAGCACTCATTTTTTAAGCTCCGAACCAAAAATCTACAAAATTAATTCGATAAAACCACTGTTATATAGATGTTATCATGTATGTTCAACTTATCTGGGGTTTCATGAGGAAGAAAATTTTCTAAAATCATTTTTTATTACCAATAGGTTCCCTCTGAACCTCTATTATAATCAAGTCAAGAAGTTTTTAGATAAAATTTACAGTCAAAATTTAACAATTCAAACAGTCAGTAAGAAAAAGTTATATGTCTCCTTTCCGTACTATGGTTATGTTTCGGAGAGACTAAGAACAGAGGTTATGAGTGTTGTGGGGAAATGTTATCCCCACATAGATTTGAAATTAATTTTTACTAACAAGTTCTCAGTTGGCTCACTGTTTAAATATAAGGAGAGTCTGCCTACTCCCTTGTGTTCCGGTGTCATATACACTTTTCAATGTGCACTCTGTAATGAGTGCTACACTGGAAGCACATCTAGACAGCTTCAGTGTAGGATTTCGGAGCACATGGGGAGATCGGTAAGAACCAAAATACCGTTAAGTAAAAAACCAATTTCCGCTATTTATGACCACGCATTTAAATCTGGTCATGCCATTTCTATTGAAAATTTCAAAATTACGGACAGATATAGTAACGTCAGCCAGCTGAGAATCTTGGAGTCTTTATATATTTTTAAGACAAAACCCAGCTTGAATGAGGGCTTACCTGTTCAGTTACCGGTGACCCATTGATCCGTTTGGTCTGTGGGTTGCTGGTCTGGATGGGTGGTCATCATCTCCTGCGGGTGACTAGTTATATTATTTATTAAGTCTTTTATATAGTTGTGTGTAATAAGTCTTTTTTTAATGTTTTATGTTCCTTGATTGGTTGATTTTAGAACTAGTTGATCAGTTCATGAAAGTGTATCTTCCTAAATATGTACTTAGGATGATTTTATTAATTTAATTAATTTTACATATGATAATTGCAGATAGGCTGAAGATGACATAATTTATGTCGAAAGCTCCCGAATAAAGATGATGATCGCAGCATTGACTATTTTATTCCTACTTAAATTGCGATTCCCAAGAGGAACCCATCTATCAACTATATATATATATATATATATATATATATATATATATATATATATATATATATATATATATATATATATATGTGTGTGTGTGTGTGTGTGTGTGTGTGCGTGTGTGTATATATATACAAAGAACATATCCATAAAAATATAAGTCCATAGAGTATCAACAGATAAGTTCGATTGTTTGCGTAAACCAGATGGATAATTGGCGAGTTTCTCAGTCTTGTCATTAATATCTTCATCAAAGGGAATAGAATGAGATGCAAACCTGAATTTAGAATTAGCTGAGAGAGAGAGAGAGAGAGAGAGAGAGAGAGAGAGAGAGAGAGAGAGAGAGAGAGAGAGAGAGAGAGAGAGAGAGAGAGTGGGGGAACTTCAAATGGAGGCTGCATTACCCATATCCCCTTTCGTAAATGAATCAAAGGAATAATGAATAGAGAACCAGGCAGCAGTAGCATTGGAAATAACATGAACACAGTAGCAGCATGTAAGTTTTACAAATTATTCTTCAATAAATTAAGTACAGTTGCTCCAATCACTAAGAGGTAATCATATAATATTCAGAGAAATTAAGTATTTTCCTCCATTAGGAAGTACTATTAAAGTTATAATAACTTCTTATTCAACCTAACCCTGAGGAGGATTTTTTTTTTCTTTTTTTTTTTTGCATTTCAGCTCAACAATATGCATACAATCTATTTTCTGTGTAATGAAAATATAAGGAATGAAATTAGCATATCAGAAAATAGCAAATCACTTCCTGAGAAAAAAAAATCTATTCATGTATGTAGATACCTGGATTTATGTATATACTGTATTTACCGTGCAATTTTTTAGAGATATTTATAGCAAAATAGTATAAGTACAAGGAATAATTTACAAATATACCCTTTTAACGTTGAGTTAGTTACGTTCATGTACTTCTAAAGATAACTCCTTGACAGCGTATCGTTTGGTCCCTTGTACACACAAAACCACATTGTAAACTCTGACAAGTATTTTCATAATTTTTTAGGTATAATCATGTTCTCTGAACTCTGTACCTCATGGCAATAACATCCAAACACACCCAAACGGGGATAAAGTATGCTAAATTATTTCCAACAAAATTTAATACCAACACAAAGTATGCTATTGGTCAAATATACCATTGGGGACCGTATGCTAATCGGGGATATAATTTGGGGCATAGAATATTCTAATTTGGATTCCTGAATGAAGTATTCAGATTCTGTAGGTAAATTAGTACAAAGGAAAATCTAATTTTTCAAATAAATAACTTTTCTTAATACGATATTTAAGCAAATAATTCGCTTATCATTACAGTTAGGAAAAAAGTCCGGTCATGGGGATATTGAATATACTACATTGTTTAAAAATATAAATGATACTTGAGCCTATTTTCGTAGTACTCACATGAGGCTGACATTTTGATATACAGGTTCAACTTATCAGATTTTTATTGATGGTTTTCTTGTCTGATAAATTCACTGCTTCTGTCCATAAGATTTACTTCAGAAACAGAAGAAAATACGAGTATTAGACCAGGTGCCAAACCAGGATTTTAAGTATGACCTTATTTTGTGGTCTGCCTAATGTCTTTTGACTGATTTCCACTATTTAGACAGTGCTGATTCAGATTAGAATGATGCCACACTGGCATCCTTGATGGTTTGGAAATATTCAACATGGCCAGTAATATGGCCGCCGTATTTGTAAATATCGTTTTATTGGCAATACAGTGCCTAAAATGTTGTTTTATAAGGTAAACATGATAGGATAATGTTACAAGGACCAAGTTATTTAGGTATGTAATCAAAGGCCAACAAGAAGGCTGAAGAGGTACGTTTGTGAGGCAAGATACCATGATGATAGTGGAAGAAGATCATAAATGATCATTTAGTTGAATCTGCAGCAAACTCAGCCACTTACCTACACATGGCACTGACAAGGCATTTGACCTTTTGATAAAAAAAGAAAAAAATTACCATAGATGTTTTAAGGGTATGGACCCCATTAGACCTTTATGAGGCATAGAAAACTAATGAGGGAAATTAAATTTCACTTCGTAAATTACTGCACAAATTACAAGAACGTTTCGTAGATGCCCCGCTTATACTGTTTCCCCTGGCGTAGGAAGTCTTATAATGTTCCACAGCAACGGTGTTGGAATTTTCAAGATAGTCGGTGAGGATGAAGATGATTATGATGATGATGATGATGATGACATTGCCGTGGAGAGACTAGAGAAAAGAGTGCGGAAAGAATCGGAAGCATTTCGGGGAAAACGAAACTCCTACTCCACAAACACAACAACAACAAGGAATCAGTTACTTGTTGGACGTCCCATTTTGATATAATTTCTCTTCCACATCATCTTCAAGCTAGACAACACTTCTCCTCTGCAACATGATTACTATATGAATCACAAATAGAGCAACTGATTTACAAATTGCTCCTGGTTTATTTGTGCGACAAAAATTCCTCATAAATCGCCTGAACGTCATGGGAGTTACATGGCGTTCATGTTGAATATCTCTAAACCCTTAAGGATACCAGAGCAGCATCATTTAGATCTGATATAAAAAGAAAACCTAAAACGGGGAAATCAGTCAAAAAGAACAGACTTTAAAACAACGTTCAGGCTGCGGCAGCTAAACTTCAAACCTTTCTTGAACGTTTTGAATTATAGACATGGCAGCCAATACAGATTTTTCACGTTCAGAAAGCCTAAGGATAACTTAACCTATGTATTCACACTATTCTAAAGATATGAATTCATCTATACTATCTTCAATGTATATGAAGGCACTAAAATTGGCTGCCCTGAGTTCATTTAAGACAGCCTAAATTTGCGAAAATATGAAACATTCTCATTATTATACACTATCCTAAATATCTTTCTATTTCTTTTAGAAAAGTGTATAAAGAAGGCCAATAAACCTCCCTAACATCCAATTAGAGAAAAGGAGGCAATGAAATAACACATTCCAATCCCCTTATCAAGAAAATAAAAAAAAAAAAACTAAATATAGACTATTATCTATGAATAACACCCAATTGAAAAGTATGTCAATTAGGAATCAGCCCAGGAATGAAAACAATATATTATTCAATATTCCATTTTCACAATGTAATTATTTTTTTTTTTTAACCAAATATCTGAAGACATGTTTATGAGCCACACAGTATCACAAAGACATGCAAATAATGCCCTAGATTAATTGCATTAACACTGGTCTTATTGGTCAAAACCCGACATAGTAGTCCATTTTACTGACTTTTCCGAAAGCGATATCCTAGAATGGATTGTTCTGAATATAAATATTCAGTTTTCAGTATCAGTATTCAATAGCATCGCTTTTAGTACATTCAGTAGCATATTACGAAACTTGTTTGTTTTTTGGCAACAATATAAATTTCCTGTACAAAAAGGGCACAATCAGAATTTGGTCTCTAATTTGCCCTCCTTTACCCTTTTTTATCATCTAATCCTGAATCGAATTAGAAAGCTGACCGCACAAGGATTCCATGCATAGTATGAATGCAATGTAATGTACATATTTTTTAGTAATAAATATCCAGTGGCAATTACTTCCACGGGAAATTGTGACAATTTTTAACTTTTCTTCTGTGCCAGTATTGGTAATCCACTCCTGAGCACAGGAAATAATCTGGATCTATTCTCACCATATTACAAATCGTATTATTACAGACTCCTCTGTTCCTGATATTATGGATTTGTAACTTTGACATGATATTCCATCCACAAGTCAATCATTTATTCTAGATTGTAACATTTCCAGTGATTTGTTCGCTGTAAAATCTGTTACCTAAATACCAAAGGGAACTGACATTTGACTGAAAAAAGAACAGAATATGCAATGTCAATAAAAAATTATATTATCGTTTTGTAAAAACACGATAATTGTATTTTTCATAGAGCACTGTCACTTGAAACGGCAAACAAATTTGCCTCTCTCTCTCTCTCTCTCTCTCTCCTCTCTCTCTCTCTCTCTCTCTCTCTCTCTCTCTCTCTCTCTCTCTCTCTCTCTCTTTCTCTCTCTCTCTCATTTTTCTATTATGATGAATGAGAGTCACTAGTCGAAAAGTAAAGTCGAGCAAACAAAAGGCAATCTTTTCGATGTATATTTATTCCTCTTAGACTTCACGGTCGAAGGATTATAAGTTTTTAAATTATTTGCTTCTATCATACAAAAAAATTGCTGATGTTTCTATGAATGAATATGGAAAGTGTCTGGAATAATGTCAAGATTATCTCAATGCACAACCCTTATAAAAATTGAAATTTTAGAAAATTCCTTCGATGCAGATGTTTTCAGACGAGACTTTCCACCAGGAGTGCAGTTAATACCAATCTTGCATTTTCTTTTATGAAGTTCGATCCGCTTTTTTTTCATATTTATTTCAAATGTAATTTCATTAATCACATCCATTATTTTTTTTTAGTTTTCATTTTGCAAGTTTTCATCTTTTTTCTCTTATATAGACTTTTTTTTACTATATTTTATCCAGCGGATATTTCTATTGGAGCCATTAGTTGTGCAGCATTCTACTTTTCCAGCTATGGCTGCAGCTTGACAGTAATAAATATTACTTGGTGTATAGTGAATTCATAATTTGATGTACGTGTTGGAATATCTTTTTTTCCCTCACAAAATAATTAGGTTATCTCGCGCGTAATAGCAACGATTCTACAACTTGGCCATGCCTTAACTAGAAAAACTGGCTCTTGAAGACTATGGTAATTTTGTTGTGTTCATCTTCATAAAGGAGATGAGACCTTGTATGATCCTTGCAGTGACTACAATAAGTAGTCATTGTGGTTGTTTGTTACTCTCTCTCTCTCTCTCTCTCTCTCTCTCTCTCTCTCTCTCTCTCTCCTCTCTCTCTCTCTATCATATTCCCGAAGGTTGTTCGTTATGATAGAGATGCCTATATGCCATGATATTTGTTGCAATGAGTTATCGCTTAGCAGATAGCATGAGCTATCGCGCAAAGCTGAATTTTTTTACTTATATGCCAAGTAAACTCAAGGAATCGAATTGGCTATCTAAGTGCATATATGTTATTCTCATGTTTTCTACCACTACCAACTTTTATATGAAGGTACTTTTCATATGAACCAATAATATAACTCGATCTCCTCTTCCACTGGTTCTTATTAAAATGTGGAATCATTAACCCCACAATGTTTATTCTTTTATTTCACTTAAATTTATCGAATTCACCTCGTCCTAATTATCTATGATATGGGTGCTTTCTATGCTAGCTTAGCGTTGGTCCGTAGCAGTCAAATCTAATACACCATCAAAGAATTTCTTTATACACCTCTATATATTTATTAATCTAGACCATATTCTTTAACGGAAGGAGCAACAAGGGTACCATAACCAGTTACATGAAATGTTAGGAAGATATCAGTACTTGAAATTATACGCATTTTCAATATTATACTATCTCATATCAGGAACAAATCATTTTAAGAGATTCAACAAGATTATTTGGTTTTGATTACACCTCTGTTTTTGCAAGAGGGTGGTTAAACATTTGAATAACGTAGTAGGCCTAGAGCCCTAGATGTTCCACGTGCAAAACATAAGCCTTACAATTCCTCAATTATCTCCTGCGAAGAGGTCCAGTTTCCTGTGGAAGGATACTTGGACATTTTTTAATATTCGACATAAATTTCAAGTTATATTTTCCTTCAGCAACTTCGATGGCTTATAACTTTACTGAAGAGCAGAAAATCTCCAATAGATATTAAATCTATAACATTGCCAAAATTTTGTAATAAGTATTTAGTTCTTCTCGCCCTTGTTTATGAATCTGTGTTCTTCATAAACTCATACAAATAATTTCATTTGATGGAATTTCCATCGGTCACTGAATGTCCGTCTGGAATTAATCAACACTGACTATTTGGCATGATTCAAACTTTGTTGCTTTTAGAAATTGGTATATTGATATTGAACTGCTTGCTCTTACCATTATTCTAGCATAGTGTTTCAATGCAGTGTTTTTCCCAACAACGCATATCCTTCCTATATATGAGTTGCATTTTTATTATTACCTACATTTTTTCACACACAAAGAATATAGTTTTAAAATTTTACTATAAGTATACGAAGGGTAAAGTCATTGCCAGAAATTAGCTATGCCTAGTGATGTCATTCAAATAAAAGGCAAATATATCATATGGGTTTGTGTTTGTAATTTCCGATGTTAGGAAGAGAGGTAGCTGTATATACTGTGTTTTTATAACTGTTCCAAGATATTTTTCTGTTTAAGAGAGATAGTTTTACATTCTGTAAAACAACACTGTCAAGCCATGACTGAGATCCTAGGTTGGAAAAAAATAATGAATCTGGGTTCTGCTGATCATAGTTCTTTTTACGGATGTGCTGTGAAAAAAATAATGAATATATGAACCAATCAATGTTGCCTTTTTGTGTACTTTATTTTTGAAGCCAAAATTAGTTTATGTTAGAAATAAAACAGGAGAAACTAATTTTAACGAAATTTAGCAAATCATACATACATACATACATACATATACCAAGGCACTTCCCCCAATTTTGGGGAGTAGCCGACATCAACAAATGAAACTAAAACAAAAAAGGGGACCTCTACTCTCTACGTTCCTCCCAGCAAATCATAATAAAAACAAATTCAAAATTCCTAATTTTTCCATGGCCATTTAGGTCTTCACATCCCCAATTTACAGTATATATCCTACGGGATCCATTTTATGCTAAATACATTATTTTCTGCAAAATGATTACATTTATTAATTATTAAATATACATATGCCCATATAAAGGGAAGAAGCGATGCCAGAGAAAAAACTGGTTATTTATATGGAAAATTATGAAAACCTGAAAATTACTCCCTAAACATCGTTTTATCAGTTCGCCCACCTTTCCTTCTGGGATGAACAAAGGGTAAGTTTATTCTAAGCTATTGCGACGCATGAAATAAAAAACCTATATAAAAATATTTTTTTTTCCTTTGGAACAGAAAGCTCTTTTAACATTTAGGGTAATTCGTACATTCTTTTGTTTCGCAACACCAATATATAATGACGTGTTTTAGAATACTTCCAATAACGTAGCTGGATCATATGATTAAGCACTGTGGAGAATACTTAGATTAATTACATTGATTTGGAGATATGAAATAGCCGTCATATTCCATGATTATAGTGTTAAAGAAAGCTAGAGATATCTATTTTATTTAGAAAAAGAAAACTTTTGACATGATAAAAAGGGGGTTATAGAGTTACCTTTCCTATCTATGCTAAAAGAAATTGCCTACAGGTTGAATGACTCCAGTGATACATTCACCTTTCATCAAAATAAAACTTTTGCAAGTAATTATGAACGAAAAAAAATGAAAATCAAGGTAATGATTCTAGATTAATTCCATATTTACTAAACTATACAAAATATGGTCGAGACACTGTCATGAATTTCGGAAAATGTATCTCTGATCCTGAGGGTCTTACGTTTTCAGTAAATGAATTATGCTATTGATTTACTTTATTGGAATAATAAACATAACATGGACTTAACCAATAGTTGAAATCCTGAACTGAAATGTTTACACTTCAGTTTTTTGTTCTTTTTAGGATAAAGAAATTATTAATTTGCAAGTTGAAATGTATTTTTAACTACGTAGGTGTTCCTGCCATCAAGTACTAAATATGTGTTTGGAAAATATAATTAGTCAAGTTTTCATAACCGAACAGTTTACATAGTTCTTCACGAGACGGGAGAACACACTCCCAACAAGCCCTAGAAAAAATAAGTGATTATCCTAACAGATTTGTCAAAAATAGATTCTTCTTGTGGTAAGAAAAAAGGCAAGTATTTTATAGCCGCATTGTTCTTTAACTGATTTTATTGTAACGAAATTACTGAAAAAAAAAAAAATCATTCCATAGAAGTCCAATGATGTGAAGCATTACCTACTGATAGTCAAATGTAATTCTCTCTTTCTGGCCTTCTCAATCGGACGTTATGTACTTTTGTTCATAGACGAAAGCGTATCGTCACTGGCTCGAGAAGATCACTC